>NC_071259.1:3551863-3554363 GCF_023375685.1 Ictalurus furcatus
TTTAGATGTCACTTCAGTGTTAGTGAAATTGAATACTTAATGACATTTCCCATGGGAAAAAAACGCCCATATTTTTTACTCTTTA
The DNA here is from genome assembly GCF_023375685.1 of Ictalurus furcatus. Taxonomy (NCBI): domain Eukaryota; kingdom Metazoa; phylum Chordata; class Actinopteri; order Siluriformes; family Ictaluridae; genus Ictalurus; species Ictalurus furcatus. The sequence goes on from NC_071259.1 coordinate 3,551,949, forward strand.
CATTTATATTTAGACCTTCAGGCTTACTCATTACACATCTGGAAGGTCTCTTCTTCTCTCTAGCTAAAGGTAAACAGGTAGAAAGGTCAAATTTCTCATTCAGGAGGATTGGAGGATCATTTCAGCTAGATTTCAATCCATGTTCTAGTCTCATTCTCATTTCAGACCCATATTCCCCAAAAGTACTCAAAGTGAGTTCTACTTTCAACCGAGTACGATTTTGACACTTTATCTATACTTTCACGTGAGTCTAACTTCTCAGGACGTTTTACATCCCTGGAGGATTTCATACAGTTCTTTTGACCACAAGAGGCCACTGTTAAACTGCCGCTCCCTAACGTACTCCTCACGCTCACCTCATCACCAACGACAAACCCCGATCAAATCCTTAGAACATTCCAGAATCAGCAAGTTTGTGGGGATAAAACTGGTCCGAGTACCACTCCCTGAGGAACACCACGGTTTAATACACACTACATGATGCCCTGCTTTTCCGATTTGAATGAAATGTGATGTGATGCGACTCAGGCAGGTGAGTGTGTTGGTTGCTGTGTGTTTGTAGAGGTCATATACAGAGGATTATAGATGTGGCACGTCTATCATTTGTAACATACCCTAACATCAGATTTGTAACATACAGTATGAGTATCAAATTTTCTCTTTCGAGGTCTGCATATATAGCGTATATATATACATATATATATATATATATATAGCGCTTTTTTAACCTAAGCTTTACACTGATTTCACACACCCATTCACACCAATGGTAGCAGAGCAAGGTGCTAGCTTGCCATCGGGAGCAACTAGGGGTTCAGTGTCTTGCCCAAGGACACTTCGGCCTGTGGAGCCATGTGGGCCGGGAATCGAACCTCCAGCACTACAATTAGTGGACAACCCGCTCTACCACCTGAGCCACAGCCGCCCTTGTGTCGTGTTGCTGAAAGGTTTGGGAAGGTTTGTAGAGGTCATATACCGAGGATTATAGATGTGGTACTTACATCAAATTATCCCTTTTCTCAAAATTCAGAAACATATTCATTTTGTGATTAAAAATATGCAAATATCTTTATCATGTTATGTAATATTCAAAGAAAACAGTGCAGACATACGTATATGTACTCGACCCAAAATCTATATATATATCGATCTCTCTCTATATATATAGATATATATGTAGATTTAAGTTGACGGTGTTTTATATTCCGTCCTGGTTGACGTGCAAGAATTATTCCCCGTGCGATAAGTGATGATATCGTCAGTCATTAAAATCCATTAAAAAGCGCCATTGATCAGAGTAACGACATAATAACCCCATTAACATTTCTCATCCTTGATTCATGACTCCACACCTTATCAATCTCCCGAAGAAGCCATCGCGTCTCACAGAGCCTTTTGAATAGGGAATATCATGCCTGTGTTGTGGCATCTAGTTACAAAGTATGTGTGTGTGTGTGTGTGGGTGTGTTGGGGAGGGGAAAGAGCGGTGTTTTTTTCTGTCTTGGAATGCACGGCTCTGTCAAGAGGGAGAAGTGTGTTCATGGTCCGCACGTATTGAACTGTGTGTGACACACAAGTGGGAGAAACACGGTGGAGGTAGGTAGGCGGTGATCGGTGAGGGGGGCAGATGCGCGCTCGTTTTATTGCTGAGCAGGGGGGAGCACACAAACACACAAATGGCGGTGAGGTGAAGAGGTTAGGAACATAATTCTGAAATGCACAGATAAATCAGTGTGTGCAGCCACGGTAAAGCCACCTGATGTTTCTTTTATAAACAGCCTGGCCTGCTGTCCTTACCAACATGCCACTTATGCACATAAACACACACACACACACACACACACACACACAATAATATACAGTAATGACATGACACACATAATACTGGTTATGTAACCGAACACAAAAGACACAAGCACAAACCCTAACAGGGGGGCAAGAACACACACACACACACACACACACACACACATGGCCTAAGGACAGAAGCAGGCACCCTCTGTACGTCGCTGGCCAGGGCAACGAGAGGACATTCACACCTTGTTAAGTTTTACTGCTTGCGCATTTGTCGGGACCAATCCTCTATTGCCCCCTTTGATGTGAGTCGAGCTGCTGCAGACACACAGAGACGAGCCGAAAGAGGACTCACGACGTCCTGCCATGAAGACACACAAAAATGTGCGAGAACCCAAAGGTTATTGTGGCAAGTTGCTAAATTTACAAATAACTGTAATGTTTCCTCACTTTGTGAGACTCGAGGCACGTGCTGTACGACTATACAAGGCAAGCACGACCTCCAGGAAATGTAAAGAAAATTTACCAGTCAAATGTTTACCGGTGTGTACATATTATTCATCGGAGTCCTGGTCAAATTCAACATGTCAGCAAATCAAAATGAAATATCTGCACTGTAAT
>NC_071259.1:3559363-3791863 GCF_023375685.1 Ictalurus furcatus
TGAACCCCGCCCCCCCCAAAAAAAACCTTTTTGACTATGAGGTTATAAGATTGTTATTACTAATATATTACACATATTAATGACACACAAGCTGTACTACTGTAACAAAACAAACAATTCAACACATTTTTAAGGTGTCTCAAATGACCAAAAACAGTTCTCAGTCAATTTTCACAAAATGGTGAAGTATTTTTTGGAAAAGCGATAAACTTTGACAAAGTAGAAATCCAAAAAAAAAAAAACCAGATCTGCACTCGTCCTGTTATCTTCTGATAAACGAGTGTGTTCATGTACTGCGAAGCTTCCGAGGTACTGATCTGAAAGAAGCTGCATTTAAAGAGAGAGGAAAAAAAGAAAAAGAAAGGAAAGTCCAGGCTACATGGGAGTTCTGTAGACAGCGATCAGGTTTCCTCTCCGTCAGAGCCGGGGATGGAGAGAGCAGAATTCCTGGCCTGTTCTGAGAAATGAGAGGGGAAAAAAGAATCACTATAATTTAGGCAATTGTTTTGTTTCCCTTTCTTTCTTTTGACATGGCAGGGAGAGGTTGTGGAGGGAGGGAGGGAGCGAGGGCATACCTGAGACCCAGGAACACCACCTTCCTGTGTGAAAGGCTTCTCTTGTCCCTCCGGCCTCTGAATGCGGGATTAAGGCTTTTGGGCATGCCTACTTTGTAGCACCTGAATATGAAAGAAAGGCGGCTATTGTGCAGCCTGTGGCTCGCTCGAGTCCTCGCCGAGTCTGGAGTCTGGAGCACCGAGGAAAAAAGAAATTCGCTGGCAAAATGTTTTTTAAATAAATAAATAAATAATCGACGGACCCCCTGCATGCACGACTAATTGTTTCTTAACGAGAGGTTTGCAGGACGAGTACATGTTGTGTTCCTTTGGACCATTCAGCATGAGGGTCTTTGACACTGTGTGTGTGTGTGTGTGTGTGTGTGTGCGTGTGTGTGTCAGACAGGCAGAGACAGAGAGAGAGAGACAGACAGACAGACAGACAGAAGGAAACAGAGAGAGAGAGAGACAGAGACAGAAGGAAACAAAGAGCGAGAGAGAAAGATAAAGGAACATAGTAAGAGAAAAACAGAGAAAGACAGTGAGACAGAGAGACAGACTCAAAGAGAAGCAGAGAAAGAGACAGAGAGACAGACAGAGAAAGACAGACGAATAGAGAGAGACCAAGAGAGACAGAGAGAGAGAGACAGAGAGAGACACATAGAGAGACAGATGGAGAGAGAATGTGAGACAGAGAGAGACAGAGAAACAGAGAGAGAGAGACAGAATGTGAGACAGAGAAACAGAGAGAGAATCGGAGAGAGAGAGAGAAACAGAGAGAGAGAATCAGAGAGAGAGAGAAACAGAGAGAGAGGATCAGAGAGAGAGAGAGAAACATAGGGAAACACAGAGAGAGAGAGAAAGAGAGAGAAAGAAACAGAGATAAAGAAACAGAGAGAGAGAGAGAGAAACTGAGAGAGAGAGAAAGAAACAGGGAGAGAGAGAAACTGAAAGAGAGAGAGAAAGAGAGAGAGTGTGAAAGAAACAGAGAGAGAGAAACAGAGAGAGAGAGAGTGAAAGAAACAGAGAGCGAGAGAGACAGAGAGAGAGTGTGAAAGAAACAGAGAGAGAAAAAAAGAGAGAAAGAAACAGAGAGAGAGAAACTGAGAGAGAGAGAAACAGAGAGAGAGAAACTGAGAGAGAGAAAGAGAGAGAGAGAAAGAAACAGACAGACAGAGAAAGGGAGACAGACAGAGAAAGACAGACAGATCACCTCACATGATGGAAGTTGCTGCCACTTGCCCTCTTCTCTAAAGCTCTTAAGTGAGGCGTGTGCTTTTGTGAACTGAATGAAATCATTCTCTTTTTTCTTCCTTCTTTCCCTCCTTCTTTCTCAGCGCACTTTGATGCACTCTTAAGGATTAATTCTGGAAGAAATGGACATAAAGAGAATAAAGAGAGAATTTAATTCGCAGGCATCCGTTAAAGAACGTGTTTATTCAGGTCTAATCCAAATCTGTTTTTTTTTCTTCAGTTCTTTATTATTATTATTATTTATTTATTTATTTTTAGCTCGGAACCTGTGCGTATAATTACACAACTTCTTACTTTACATCAGCGGAGCGTTTCAGCGTGTGTGTGTGTGTGTGTGTGTGTGTGTGTGTGTTTGATGGACACCAAGCTCCTCCTGGGTGTGTTTGTGTGTGTGTGAAAGTTTTTATATCTTTATGAGGACCACGTTTCAGCCTTGTGGGGACATTAAAAAACTCTATTAATAATCCTGTCAATGGAAGGTCCTCAAGACAAACGTGTGTGTGTGTGTGTGTGTGTGTGTGTGTGTCATCCTGTAAAGCAGAAACAGTGAGTGAGAGTGAAATATTCCTCTGGAATGCTACTGTCATGTACGACTGACACACAACCATTGACCATTCAGAAACCTCTGCAGTGTGTGTGTGTGGGTCGGTGTGTGTGCGCGTGCGTGTGTGTGTGTATGCACGTGAGTGTATCTTCTTGCTCCTTCTGCTCCTCAAAATGGTTCACCTTTACTTCACCTGCTACCATTGATGGAACTCTAACAAATAGAGTTATTTATTTATTTATTTATTTATTTATTTATTTATTACCACTAGCTAGCTCTGCCCTATCCCACGACAGTGACCAATCGGAGAGGACGAAGGCTAATAACGGAATTTTATTCGATTTCACCCAAAGAAAAAAAATGTAAGAATGGTTACAAACCCGCACCTCACCGCTGAACTATTTGTAACGTGCACGCGATCGTACGTGTTTATAATCGTCACGCGCCGTTCCACAAAAACACTTTTATCAGGAATCTTCCCATTTAGGATGAGTTACAGAAGTAAGATAAAAGTAGAAGGCCAAAATTAACACTCGTATTTGCAAACTTCGATCTGCGGAACCTGCGTGCTAAGCGGCTAGCCAGATAACGTATCTGATATTGTTTGAAATACAGGCCAGGTGTTTTTATGGTTGTCGAATAAAATAAGCTGTTCGATCGTCGGTTTAATTGTGGCAGGAAAAATACGACTTTAAAAAAAAAAACCTGCTGAAAATGATTTAATATTTGCGTATGATGTAAGCTGTTGAAGATTTGTTGGTTTATTCTACGTTTAAAAATACGTTCAAGATGACGCGAAATGGATTATCAGACACGTTTTTTGTGAAACGGTATATTTACGGGATCACGCGTAAGGATATGACTGGCGTGTGAAAAGAAATATGGAGACATGGAGGTGGCAAAAACAAAACAAACAAACAAAAAAACCTCGACATAAAATTTTTATACGGTTGGTTTTTTTAATCCCGCCCACAATTCTACTCTCGAAAGTGAGCTGCTGTTACAACCCGAAAACATTCCTTATAACAGCAAGTGTTTCACCGGAGCAATGTGCCAACGATTAAAACGTTTCAATTGATTATTGATTACACATCGTACTTTTTATCCATTTATAGTTGTAGTCGCTTAGTTTACCGCATCCTCGTCGTTCCCTGGTCACGTTACCAAGAAAACCCAAGGCGTAAACTCCTCCGCACTGATACCGGAGACGTCTAAACGTCTCCTCGCAGAAAACTTCACCATGTCAACGATTATGAAGACATTCTGGACACCTTCTGACCAATCAGATTTGAGAATTCAACAGCGCTGTGATATCGTAACCCATCAATGCCTCAAATGCAGATGTGTTTTTGTAAACTGAGCTTCAAGTGTTTATTACACATCTGTATGGCATGTTTGAACGCTAGCTTGCGTGCACGCCTCGAACACGCCGAGTTAAGTAGACGACCGTATTCATCCAGGAAGGTGTGGAGCGCATCACTCATGGCCCCAGATGAGCGCGGCCCCTCGCTGGCCGAGTCGTGGCTCCTGCAGGAACTTGCTTTGGTGCACATGTCCGCACAGGTGAGGAAGGAAAAGGAGCTGTGTACGTCTGCGAGGCTATGTGTGTGCGTCTCTCTCTCTCTCTCTCTCTCTCTAAGGGTTTAAGTGCTGTCTGAGGTGGTGTTCGGTTACGCCGCTCTCTCTCCGACCTCACACGCACACACTCCTGCCGGCATCAAAGCCTCGCTCTCCATCACTCCCAGCGTTACGGTGTATGTTTGACTTGGGCACTGTGTGCACCGAGACAGATCTGCCAGTGAATGATAACTCCAAAATAACAGAATGCTAACGTTTCAAACACTCTCGGATTTCAAAGAATAGGCTAACGGTATTTGGTATGTTAATGCTATTAAGGTACTGGATGTGAAAATAACAAAGAAAGAAAATCAAGCTTGTTTTTGTTCTCTTTGTTCTATCTTTCATCATTAGCCCTACAGTAGGACACACCTGCTTTAATAAAGCTCGTCCCTTATTTTCTCAGTACAGGGTCTCACGCCTTTTCACTTGATTTTGGCATTTTAGCATTAGTCCTACAAGTCCTAAATTTTTGGATTATTACTTACTTTATCAGCACAGCCGGCGAAGAGATTATTTTCATGTTTTATTACAGTTTACACATCATTGGTAAGTAAATATGGATAATAAATAAACATGAATTTCACCCAATAACTAAACCATTGTATTTGCAGACTGCTTTTAATATTTCAATTCAATTTCCGATCTAAATCTAGACAAGACATCGAATCGGGTTAGATTCAAAATATCTTTACTTGAAGATGTTAAACAAGACGTACTTAAATATGATATGAACGTGCACGTGTTTTGTTAAAACATCATTGTATTTTGAGGAAATTTGAGGAAACTAATTACCTCAAAATTTTCAAAAAAAGTTGATCAATCAATTTCTTTAAGCCAAATACACTTAAATATAACAAAAAATTTTACTCAAACTTTGTCATTTAAAATGAATTCTTGTTATATTTAGCTTAAAGAAATTGATTTATCAATTTAAAAATGTTGAGGTAATTAGTTTCCTCAAATTTTTTGAGTTAAATGGACTTATCTAGCTTTACAGTGCAAAAAATATAAAGTTCTGCATGAGTGAATTGGAGGTTTTGAGTTCAGCTCCCAGGACTTTCAGAAAACAAATATCTCTTTAAGCCAAGCCCTTAACGTTCAACTGAAGTTTCGACCATAATCTCTGTGCTTGGATTGTTTTCTACCAAACCAGTTGAATTGGATAAAATTGTCTGTGAAACGTATAAATGAAAATAAAAATGAAAACCCATGCAACTACGACAACTCATAAATGTTAGCGATTTGTTCAGGAAGCCATTTATTCCAACACAGCTCCTTGAATCGCCACGTAAACAAGTGACCTTTCGAGTAGTGCGCTAACCACATCAACCCTCCAATTCCGGTAGGATTTACCAAAAAAAAAAAAACTATTACTCACTTTTCCATCCTCAGTCAGGCTCTGAACTTTTTTGAATGGCGCTCTTGGCCCCTCGCCGAGTGAGAGGGCGGTTGAAAGATGCCGCTGTAGATTGCTGAGGTGGAGAGCTGATTGAAGAGAACGAAGGGATGAGAGAGAAGAGGGGTGAGGATTGACACGGGGGAGGTCACACGTTCTCCTAGCAGGGGTCAGCCACAGGTAAGAGGGCATTGTGACTGACCCGAATAAAGCAGAGCAGGTTCCCACGACTGCTGACCCCATGGCTGGACAATCCGAGAACGAACACACCTGACCTGATCACTGGAGGGGAAATCTTTACCTTTGGCAAGTCAAACCTCAGAAAGCAAGAGAATCGGTTATCCTTTCTGAGGACAAGGTCAGATATGATGGTGTGAATTTCTGCAGCAGAAAGCAATACCCATAGAACATACTACACACACATCAAGACATGTTCTATCTCCAAATCATGCCTCCTGGATCAGAGGTTCTACTATCAGTACCCTGACAAGTATGACATCCCAGTAATTAACACACACCTTTTAGTCACCTGTCATAAAGTTGGGGACTACCACCTCTGTTTGTCAGTCCAGAGGCACTCCAAACCCCTCCCATGCCATCGCTTTTGATTTAGCAACCACAGTAACAACCGTCCTTTTCACTTATTGGTACCAGTCTGCAGGTCCCAAAAGTGAACCCAAAAGTCTCTTTCCTCCACTTGGCTGCCTCCTTCACAGCTGGTGTCCACCACAGGGTTCCCAGTTGCTGAAATGACAGTCACCAACAAGCTAGGTTTAACACTAAAACCATGACTGGCACAGAAGTCCAATGAAATCTCACCAGTCATATTCAGATCAGTCAGGCCACTACTCCCAATTCCTCCACTCCAAATTTCCCAGTCCCTGCCAATATGTGCACTGAAATTCTTCATCAGAGTTCTCCATCAAATTCTCCAAACAGTGGAATCTGTAGGTGGACCTTTGAATTGAGACAATCATCTTGTCTACTAGGATGAACTCCATCCACATTGCCGTTCGCTGGGGTTTTGTATGAATCAATACGCCGTTACCACTCACTAAGAACTATGGATCCATATGTGTGGATGTGAATCCAACAATATCTGTATCAAGACCCATGACAACAAGCATCCATGCACCTTTTCCCTTTCCTTCATGTGCATTGGACCATACCGCAACTATGGACCTTGCACATGTTTGGCCCAAATTGTCACATGTGGTTTCTTTGACTGAGCCTGACCAGATTACGTGGCCTGCATGGTCACTTGCATGCAGACACGTCCCCCAGGGCTTGTGTCCCGTGATGAGGTTTTGGTGAACCTATTTGGCCCAGGGAAGAAAGGTCTTTACTTGTCCTGTATGCATTTTTTCTCTTGAATAAACTCAAACTACTAGCTAGTTGGGGTTTTGTGAGTCCTGTATGACAAAGTATGGGTCCAGAGTCAACATGGATGGGAACTCATGGATGGGAACTCAATGGGAACTCAACTATATACACAGTGCCCTCCACTAACATTGGCACCCTTGGTAAATACGAGCAAAGAAGGCTGTGTAAAATTGTCTATTGTTGAACCTTTTGATCTTTTGTTCAGAAAATACTCTGCTCTCATGGATGTCAGATGATTGCAATCAAAACACAGGTTTTGTCTTCTTTCTTGACTTTGTGCATGCAAAGTCGTTAATTAAATCCTCAAAGTTATTTTCTACATCCAAAGGAAAAAAACACTTGCGATTGCGGGTACACTGTGAAGGGTGGCTATGTACCGTGATAGTTTATTCTTTTTTTAGTTTGTGTTTTGCACAACCAATTAGCTGATACCTATCCATTTTGAATTCGTCTTATGTGATAGATTGGCGCCAGTAGCACTGCGTCGATGTGGGCTCTGATTTTGGGGCGGGGGGCACATACACCAATCGCAATTGTTTATATACATATATTTTTACATTACATTTACAGCATTTGGCAGATGCCCTTATCCAGAGCGACTTACATTATCTCATTTATACAACTGAGCAATTAAGGGCCTTGCCCAAGGGCCCAACAGTGGTAGCATGGCAGTGCTGGGGGCTTGAACTCCTGACCTTCTGAGCAGTAACCCAGAACCTTTAACCACTGTCGTATTTCTCTCTCTCTCTCTATCTATCTATCTATTTATTTATTTATTTTAGCCCAATCCCATATATAGATAATCCGGTCTTGTTGGCAACTAATAGAGAATTGTGTGAAGTGTATTAAGTACAAGTCTACTGTATATTATATGTTTTTGCCCAATGGCAGTCTAGCATTCGTTTGTTGGTGTGTGTGATATGTGTGTGTGTGTGTGTGTGTGATGTTGATATCTGAAGTTGCCCACTTGTGGAAGGTCACTTGTGCGTGTGGTTTTTGTGGTGGTGATGGGTGTGGAGGGGGTGTACAGGGTTAGGGGACTAGCAGCGAGTGAAAATAGAAAATGGAAAATTCCTGGGTGAAGTGCAGCGGTTTGTGATCAGGTGTGAACTGCGGCAAGATCAGAGCGAGGGAGAGAGGAAGGGTGGAGCCGACGGCTAGACAGCTGCTCAAATCCACTCCAAACAGAGCAGCCGAAAAGTCACGACAGCACACAGCGGCCTCGTCGAGGGTCACTGTAATATGCGGTCTGGCACATTGAGTACTTGATGATAGTCAGTTTTTCACCAATAAATTATGATGTGATTTTCATACAGAAAAATATTCTCAGAAAACATCCCAGTCAATACTCGGGCTGCGTGTTTTAACGTTAGGTTTTATTTTCGTTGTGCTTTCTGGGTGGGGCATGGCAGAGTGTCTCTGAGCCCAGACTCTGTGGAGGTGTTAATGTGTGAGAAATGCAGAGAGATGTTTCATGGGCTAATTTTATCGGAGGGAATTTCCAGCTATTGGTCGGCTAGAGCAGTTTGTTGTTGGACAAGATGTGAAAATAGTACTGAAGAAAGAAATCTCGTTCTGGACCTCGATAATAATAATACTGTTCACCTAGAGGCATTTAGTTAGAGAGAATGAAACAGAGTAGAAATAAAACTATTCCTACAAGTCACATGACTCGGAGCTGAATCACAACTGTAAGGAGTTTTGTATTACTAATATTTTTAGGTGTTCATGATAATATTGTGCACGGTGGTGGCTTAGCGGTTAGCACGTTCGCCTCACACCTCCTAGGGGTTCGATTCCCGCCTCTGCACTGCGTGTGCGGAGTGTGTATGTTCTCCACGTTCTGCCGGGGTTTCTTCCGGGTACTCCGGTTTCCTCCACCAGTCCAAAGACATGCAATGTAGATTGATTGGCATGTCCAAATTGTCCGTAGTGGGTGAATGTGTATGTGATTGTGCCCTACGATGGATTGGCACCCTGTCCAGGGTGAACCCCGCCTTGTACCCGATGCTCCCTGGGATAGGCTCCAGGTTCCCCGTGACCCTGTAGGATAAGCGGTATAGAAAATAGATGGATCTTCTGACCAATCAGAATCAAGAATTCAACTGCCCTGTGGTATAAAGTGAAGTCAAGGCAGGCCCCAAGATGTCCAAACTGATCTGATGATACATATTATATTTGTCCAAAGCTATAGCACAGTGCTGTAGGACTTGTCGTCATTACATGTCAATCACGCAAAAAGAGTATAAAGTCTTGATTATCACACAGACATTCTCGAAACATCTCAGACCCCCGAGACCCAGGTTCAGTCTGCAGTCTCTCATCCAGCAACAGTAAAAACAGCCAGAACCGGGGGAAGGGACATGTCTCAGCTAGCATGTCCACAATCACTGAAACATCTGTGTTATTTTTAAGGAGCAAAATGTCAGCGTGCAGCGAATATTCTCGAGGAACGTGTGTGTTTTCATGAGTGTGTGTGTGTGTGTGTGGCTGGACCTGAGAGGTCGGGTCAAAGCCGTAATGCTGCTGCAGGATGACCGTCTGACGCAGCTCAGATCAAACCCCACATTGAGCAGAATGTGCTCTTGGAGACTGAGGCGTGACTTCAAATCATGCATATTAAAATAAATAACGTTTTACAAATCGTCATTTTTCAGGTATTACAAAAGGGGGCCGGTTTTGAAAACTGTGCAAGTGCAATTTTAATCGAACACGGCTGAAAAAGAAAGAAGCATCTTAAAAATGCGACCTCTAAGACGCAGCTTTTGGAAAAATAGTCGTTTATTAGAGATTGGTTCTGCTCCAGGACAGGAGTGACCGATGTGTCCCAGCGGAGACGTAAGTCCATTCTATTAGACAGCTCGGAGATTTCACGGCCTCGGTGAGGATTCATGGATTCATCAGCCTTCGCTTACATTTGATCACACTCGCTCCATATTCAGACACACATTAAATTACAGCTCAGTAATACACTGCTTCACTTGTAGGACACTTTGGATAAAAGCATCAGCCAAATGATCATATGTATTAGACTATATTTTTATTTGATTGTAATTTGCAATATATTAATGGAACCATGCGTTGATATTCTGTCCAGAGTACAGTAATGACCTTATTTACTGTACATTTACTGTATTTTACTGGCAACCAATAAATTACCGCAGGTTCTGTCGTAATTTGTACAATTTTTTTTATATAATTCTCACAATTTCCACAGCTGGAACTTTTCATTTTACATTATAAAATCAACCCTCGGTTTATGTGTGTAACAACTGGTGACATCAATCTGTCGTTTGTTAGAAGCTGTGTATAATAATTCGTATATCTGAGGTTCTGACATTGTACAACATTGCATTTGGAAGTTAAATCATGAAAGCATTCTTCAGGTGCTAAGAACACCCAAAACCCCTAAGACCCCACATTTTTCATTAAGAAACGTTAACGATAGGACCATTAATCACCCAAAGAACACTTAAACAACTTGCAGTGTGAATGAATGTAATGAATGTATTAACTTAAATATAGGAACATTCGCAAACCTGTGTTAAGGAGTGGTGAAACCAAACGCATGTTAAAAAAAAAAAAAGAATTTCTTGGAAACATGGAAAATAAATTGGATTGTAGTACAAGTTCATTTCAGTCAGATGAATCTCAGCTCCACAAATTAACAAAATGTAGACGTGTGAGCCAATAAAACCAAGAAGGCTGTCGTGTCCTTCCATCGTGAAGAAAATGATAGCATCCTTAAGGGTTCGATGGTTTGTCCCTTTGGGTTGATCCTTAAGGATTTTGTATAGAAGCCTACAACCGTGGGCTTCCATCTTTAGGAAGCTAACTGTCCAAAGAACCCTAGTTCCCTCCAAAGTCCCCTCCAAAAACTCTTTACCTCGCTAATTTCTTAAAGAATTGTTTCACCAAACTAGATGCCTTTGAAACACAAAAATTCCACCAAGGTGGACTCACACCAGGACCAGGACCATCCATAATCATCTGATTTTTGCTAATATAGTATAGTTTTACTACCTATATAACGTGTGTATTAGGCCAGTCGCCACTGTAAATTGCCATCTTAGCTTTGCCATCACATTATCCTGCTTTGTGATGACAATTTTAAATATGAGTCTTCCTTAAAACACAAGAGCATCCAGCTAACTCCATTAAATGAATGAAAAGTAAGCAGAATAGTACAAATGCAGCTCGACCATACTAAATCAAAGATATCACACGGTTTGGATCGAGACGTGTCCTCTCTGATTTTACCTAGGTGTTGTGGGGGGGGGGGGGGGGGAAGGGCTAGGCCTCATTAGGGATCAAGGGGGTGGGGGAACTAGTTCAAATTTATTGCCTGTGTCAGCTGTGTCAAATTTGGCAAGCTCAAATGGTCAGCTTGCAAATGGCTGGGGTAAAACTAAGGGTCAGCAGCAGACCCAGTAATAATCAGCCATTTATCCAGTGTGAGTTCTTTATTAGTGGAGAAACCAAATCATGCATTTAAATCTGCATCAATTTGGACCCAGGTATGTTCCATCGAAGATCAGGCCCACTGTACATTCAAGAGGACGCCCAATGAGCTAGCAAGGACAAAACAGTAGCATCGCAATGAGTACGGTCTCTTAATTCCACCTTTTTTTCCCCACCCTCTCTCAAAGTTCTTTTTTTTTCTCCACGAAACAGAGGACCACCCACTTTTTCGAGGCTTTGTCTCTATTTTTGTGGGGTCAGAAAAGAGTAGCCAGTTGTTCTTTATGCCAGTTGTATTTTACGATGTAGCTTAAGCTGTTAGACCACCAATCGACCTTTCACTTGCTTCACTTGGATGCGGCCACAGATAGATCGCTATCAGGTAATAGCTAGAACGACCCAAAGATCCCACCGGTTACCATGGCAAGGGCAAAAATTACAAGGTTTAACATTAATATTAAGGGTATCATTTTACATTATTTCTTCGTCACTGATTAAAATTTTCCGCCCATTGAAAATTAGATTGAAAACATGACATTAAGATCTCACTAATGTTTGTTAGCGTAGCGCAAAGATAGTGACATATAATCAAAATATTACGAACGGTTGCCTGTGTGTATGGGAATGGGTTGTATATGACGTGGCTGTTAACTTTGCTAACTAGCATGAATGATGCGATCCAATCCAATCTGCAAAATATGAGACTTTGAGCCGTTGTTAGTAATGTGTAGATATTTAGGTTTATCATGGTAGGGCAGGTTATATTTTTTATAGATAGCATGTATTCTGGGTAAGTAGGGCTCTAGGACCAGGGCTAATCTGCTGTTGTTGCTATGTGCTTGTTGGGTTATTTCCATCGTAGAGTTAACACCAGTAAAACTAGCCAAGACGCAAATAAATAAGATCAGGTTGCAGGGTCTTAGATCGCTCCGCCACTTTGTAAATGAAATGAGGGCTGGGGGATGGAGAACAGGGTAGACGAGTAGAACCCGTCACCACTCTCTTTTACTCTGCCACTTCCAAAAGCACGCCGTGGCCGCCACCCTCGGCATCCTGCTGGGTCTGAGAGGAATCCAGAGGTAGCGCTAAAGCTCTCTGTCCTTTCCACATCCTCAGCTCTGGGACGCCGGCCAGCGTCGAATGTCTCGTTGTGTCTTCTCTGTATTGGTTTAGGAGGGCGTGGCTGCTTTAAAGCACAGGTACTTATCACATCAGAACGGCTCAGGAAGCACCATAATGAACGGTGAGGACTGACTAACCTTAACCCTAGGTTCTATCAGGATTGGTCTGGAGAAACTGTTTGTCCCTACTTCAGATCAGGGGTTTGTTTTTTTTAATACCGTAAATCAAACAGCAGGAATCGGAGTTTTTTATAACCCGCAGAGTTTTCTCACGTGTTTTTAACACATCTGATGGTTCACACCAATGACACGTCAGTCTGGGGTGTTTATCAAGCATTGATCTGTCCTCCTCAACCAAATACAAACTGATGGGTGGAGAACACGCCAATGGCCATCCCAACACAAATGACACGCTAACAACCATGCACAGAGGAAATCAGCTAAAACGCAGCGATTATCCGAGTGCCGTATCTCATCAGACAAACGAATTAACATCTTAACCTTAATTATACCTATATATCCGACCATTTATGTACTAACATAGATACTAATCTTCTTAATGCAATCTCTAAATCACAAATGCAAACATTCTAGTTTGGTCCAACAATATTTTAATAAGGCAGCAGAATCAAACTGGGATGGGAAATCTTTTGAAGGGCCAAGTGGCATTCCCATTTCCATACACTTTAGCAAGATAGCACTAATTGCTGGGAGGCATCTACTAAGTATGCGTCGGAAAGTGAGCATCCTGTTAGCCATGTAGCGTGAGGCCCTGATGTTGATTCCAGCATAAACTAACAAAAGCCAGCTGGACGCCAATGATTAAAAGGCCCCATTGTTTCCTTATTAGGGGCTGCCACGTTAGCAAAAGGTGTGAGCCGTGGGGCCTAACAAACATCCGCTGCCCCGCCCCTTCCTGAAGGAAAAAAGCCTTAAAAGCTTTAAATACAGTGGACGACGATGACCTGAATGCATCACAGCTGATTTGAAATGACGGACTTTAATCATCCATTAGATCGGATAGAAAATTAGAGGCCAGGGCGAAACTGGCAGTTTCAGGTCACATCAGAGTTTCGCTTTTGTGTAAATAAACCATACTGCTTTACTTAAGTCTGTTTAAATCTGACAGAACATAGCAATGTAGTTTGTACTTGATTGTGCAGTCTTGATTATGACTCATTTAACTGAATTGATTCTTTGATTCTGATTTGATTCTTTGAATCAATCTAGGAAAGTGATTGATTTACCACTCAGCATCCGTCGACTATGGCAATATATCATATATATATATATATATATATATATATATATATATATATATAGTGCAGTTATAGAAGACGTCACTCAAATCTAAACTCTTAAGACGTGATCAGAACAGACACAAATATAAACTTGTGGATAATATAATACAGTTCATTTGCACAGACTCTATCTAAGTTAACTTTACCTCTGTGCATTCGCAAACAAGGTAAGGCCCTGTTTACACTAGTGCGTTTTCGTTTTAAAACGCATAACATTTGCTAGGTTTATGCCTGTCGTCTTCGCTACTCTGGCGTTTTCGACCTCCGAAAACTGAGACTTTAGGCTGCCCACATTCACAAGTCTTTTCTTAAAACGAAAACGCACTAGTGTAAACAGGGCCTAAGGTCACAATCCCATTGCTTTATGAAAAACAAACAAACAAAAACAAAAAGCCAGCACTCACACCAGACTTCTTACTAGCTAGCTAACATTAGCGCTGCTTTCCCTCCAAAATCACATCACAGAGGAAACGTCCCTGTTCTGTATTCACCCAATTAGAAGCTTCCTCGAAAGAAGATACACAGGCAACGTTTCAGTTCTGGGGACCGCCACGGGCCCAAGAACCGCATCCAGGGGGGTCGGCCATTTTCAAAAATGCCGAAGTCTACGTTAACCGTTACTGAAGTTATTATCATTATTATTGAGTTATAAAAATATAGTTATACTCTAGGTCACTTAAACATAAAACTGTAATTTGAAAAAACCTAATCAAAACAGTCCAGCTGTTGTTGCTTTTTCTGTCCAACTGCATGATTGGATAGAGCCCACAAGTTTTATCAATCCCTATCAAAAGCCGCAGGAAAATCAAGCATTTTTAGCTCTCAAAAAATTTCAAAACACAAAATCTTGTATGGACTGCTTGAAAGCCCAGTGAATCATGTACAGCTGTGGCATTGTTATGTGCACGTCGCATCATGTTTATGAAATAAAAAACAAAGCAAATTTTTCCAGTGTAGCTGTATGAGTGCATATATATATATATATATATATATATATAGAGAGAGAGAGAGAGAGAGAGAGAGAGAGAGAGAGAGAGAGAGAGAGAGAGAGAGGAATGACTACAGAGGAAAGTTTTATGTTTGAACACCTGGACATAGGCTAGGTGGATAGGGAAAGGAAAAGGTTAAGAATTTATAGCTTAAAAGGCTCAAATTCGTAAATTAATAAATATGATGACACATGTTATAATAATGGAGCTAAAGATTGATCATATATATTTATTTTTAAAAAAAGTATATGATTTTAATAATAATAATAATATATATGACTTTTGTAATTTGTAATCAACCATTATGATTTACAATTAAGATGTGTTATATGTATTATTAATTAGTCTTCCCTGTCTGGGGATAAAAAAAAATAATAATAATAAAAATTAAAATAAAATAAACTTTTGGAGAACCCCTGATTTTGGATGCAGTGTGACTTACAACTTGGGGTTGGTGTGTAGTGCGTTAAGGGGCGTGGTTTTAAACACCATTGGTTTGCGGTCACTTCAGTCTGGAGACCTGTGTGGATGTCTGTCATTTCGGTGCAGTGAGTGACCGGAGACGCGCCGCGCGCTTTAAGAGCCGGAGCACGAGCCTGCACACACCGGCACAGTCGCGGCACTATGAGCGCGTGCCGCCAGCACAGTTAACTAACAAACACCCAATAACACGGAGACACAAACACGCCCTAGCGCATACGATGGAACCGCACCGCTGTCTACAGATGTGTTCTTCTGATTTCGGCTCAGGATTCGGATTTATTGATTCGGGTTTCCTCTCTTAATTTCCGAGGACACTGTATTGATTATTTATTATTAGCTGATGGATTTGAATCTGATCATTTAAAGCACGAGACGCTGGAATACTACTGATTTTTTGGGGTTGTTTTTTTTTTTTTTTAATATTCTTTTTTTGGTCGGGGGGTAAATATTCTCAAGAAGAACATGTATGGGATTAACCAGCGTTGTTTTTACTTGTAAGTACAAAAAAAAAAAAAAAAAAAACTGAAAACAAAACGCATCTCATGTCTGAGCAGATTGTACATGTTTGGTTTAAAGTTGCTGCTAAGTTTTAAAGTTTTTACCTTTTTACATTTTTGCAGATCTTTTCACTTCTTCGTCGTCTGGTGCCATGCACAGGTAAATATTCCCATTTTCAAGATATTCTACGCAAATAAGCTAAATATACGCATTTCATTAGACAGAATAAGTTCATGCAATCTTGCTCCTAAAGATTCATTCTGGAACACTGCTTATATAGGCCTAGTGTATGTATTATAGGGTTATAACGCATCATACTTTTCTGGAGAGATTAAATTATATGCATTTATGTCAAGCACAAATGTAAGTCTGTTTAGCATGCAAGCACATTTTTATTCAGTCTACTAATTTTTTTTTTATTTTTTTTGCATGAACTCGTATTAGCATTGCATTGCTTTTTTCGAGCGTAAAGACGCACGGTGTCAATACTATTGCGCATCTAACACCAGGCAAGCCTACTGTAGGCTATTTCTAAAATATTCAGGCATGTGCACGCATACTGCGAGCTTTCTATGCTTTTATTTTAAGCGTGAAATCCTCATGTTAAATTAAGCTAAATGTCTCAGTAAAAACTTAAACATATATATATATATATATATATATATATATATATATATATATATATATATATATATATATGCAAACGTTATTTCAGCTCGAGACGTTTTAGCGGTTTGTTGTGTATTTGTTTATTTATTTACCGTCAGAGTAAACAACTCAGTGCTGTATAGGCCTAGAGAACGAGAGCCAGGGAGAAACGTGTGATCTTATGTTTTCCCTTTACGTGAAAAAAAAGGGGGAGAATGAGCCTTCTCCTGATTTTAAGCAGCACGTGAGGGAGCAGGGCGCGCAGACGGACGAGCTCAGCCGGCGGCAGGTGCGCGTGTACCAGCTCTACAGCCGCACCAGCGGGCGCCACGTGCAGATCCAGGGCAAGCGCGTGAGCGCCACCGCGGAGGACGGCAACACTTTCGGTGAGTGTAATCGGATTTTCGCGTCGGGTTTCGGTCGAAAGAGACGCTATCACGGCGCATAAAGAGCGTTTGATTAGTTCACTAGGCAAAGAGCGCGCGCATAAAGACCGACAAATATTTCTCTAATTGCTCGCCTTTGTGTCGCGAGCAGCGCTAATGGCCTTCAAACATCAAAGCAGCGAGGAGCGGAGCGCACGCGCACAGAGATGCACAGTATAGTCTATCGCGTTGTTGTTGTTTATACAAATCTGCAAAGTATCACTCTGACCAGTCTTTTACAACATGGCGCAATACCAATATGTACACTCTTTTACAAAAGGTTCCAGAAAAGGTTCCTATATCTTCCTTAACGCACTCTGAAAAACGTTCCTCGGTGCAAATAATTTTTTTTTTAAACTTCCTCGAGGAACTCTGAGCTAGTACACTTTTTTTCCTTCGTGAAAGAACTGTGAGTGAGAAAGGTTCCCTAAAGTGAATAAACCTTTTAACCTTCCCTGAAGAACACTCAAAAAAAGGTTCATAAGTAACAATCAAACAGGTTATTTAGAGCAAATAACCATTTTGCTCCCTTAATGAATATTCAAAAAAGGTTCTGTGGGATGAATAAAGTTTTATATTTTCCTTAGAGAACACTCTAAAAGGTTCCTAAGGACTCAAGAAGGTTCCTTAGAGCATATAACCTTTTTCATAAAAAGCACCCATAAAGGTTGCAGAGGGTGCACAAACTTTTTAGCTTCCTTAAAGGACACTTAAAATTTTGCTCCTTAGAGCAAATAACTTATTTACTTCCCCTAAATAACTCTCAAAACAGTTTTTTTTTAGAACAAATAACATTTTCAGCGTCCTTGAGGAGCACCCAGAATGGTCCTGTGTGGCGAATAACCTTTTTTAATCCTCTTTAAAGAACATTCACAATGGTTGCGTAGGATGAATAAACGTTGGAACTTCCCTAAAGGTTCCCTATAGCTTCCTTAAAGAACACGCACGAAGGTTCCTTATAGGATATGTAGCAGTTTTAACTTCCTTAACGACTACTCAGAAAGGTTCCTTAGAGCGTATTACCTTTCCAGCTTCCTTAAAGAATCTCAAAAAGGTCCCTTGAGGGTTCCTTGGATATGTAAGAGTCCCAGCGTGCTTGAACGACTCTTGAAAGAGAAATCTTACGTTGTAAGATTCTACATAAATCCCTAAAGCAGTTAGAAACTTTTAAGGACCCTTTAAGGTGCTAGACAGAAGATAGCTTTTTTCATAATAGTAAACTTTTGTAACGGATGGTACCATTTATTGATTGGTACCACAAAGAACTCAAGTACCACAAAGAACCCCCCCCCCCCCCCCCCCCCCAACACACCTGATTCAACTAATCGGCTAAATAACATACCTGCACGAATTGAAGTTGGAAGGGTTCTCCAGGACCAGTCGTGTGCTATAAAGAACCTTTTCTGGCACCTTTAAGATTTTAATTTCAATGGAGTTGTAATAAAGCATTTTGTCCATAATGTTACATTCAAAACTGCTCTCAGGATTGCGTCTGTTCTAACGGTCCAACAATGTTATCGTTTTCACTGTTCTTCAAATGTCATAGCACTAACAGTGTGTGTGTGTGTGTGTGTGTGTGTGTGTGTGTTTTTGGGTTGCAGCCAGGCTGTATGTGGAGACGGACACGTTTGGCAGTCGGGTTCGAATCAAAGGAGCAGAGAGCGGCCGATATCTCTGTATGAACTGGCGAGGAAAGCTGGTGGGCAAGGTACACACTAACGTCGTAACAGCACAGTTCTTATGACTTACCAAAACTCACTCATTTTTGAGAGTTTTACTTTGTAAAAATCCTTAGAGAACCCTTCATAAAGCCACAAACGGTTTACCAAGAACTAAGACGCTTTAGCTAAATGTTGAACAGGTTCTACATGTTTAGAAGAAAATAACGACCAATTATTTGAGGTTTGAAGAGCATAATTTGAAGACACTTCCTGTTAATAAACACGCGTTTTTGGAAGAAAAAAAAGGTTCTTCGGCGGTTCTTTAAGCGTTCATTGGCTCAATTAAGGGTTCTAAGCTTCAAAAAAGGATTAAAACTGGGAACACTTTCTGATAGGGAAACTGATTCCTGCTTGGAAAAAATGGTTCCTCATGGTTCTTTGAATAGTTAAGGGGTTTTAAAGTTCTTAATGCGGCTTCTACTTGGAACCTTTCTGATTGGAAAGCATTGTGTAGGAATATACACGGACTCTTTAAGAGTTCCTGAAGAACTATGAAGATTTCCATATCTCTTAAGGGTGTGCAGGAAGCCTTCTCTAAAGAACGATCAAAAAGGTTCCTTACAGGAAAATAACTTATTTACCTTCCCTTAAGAACACTCAAAAAGGTTCATAAGGAACAATCTAAACAACGATTTAGAGCAAATTACCTTTTAGCTCACTTAATGAACACTCAAAAAGGTTCTGTGGGATGAATAAAGTTTTTAGCTTCCTTAAAGAACACTCTAAAAGGTTCCTAAGGGCTCAAGAAGGTCCCTTAGAACATATAAGCTATTTAACTTCCATAAAAAGCACCTTAAAGGACACTCAAAAAGGTTCCTTAGAGCAAATAACTTATTTACTTCCCCTAAAGAACCCCCAAAACAGTTTTTCAGAGCAAATAACCTTTTCAGCTTCCTTGAGGAACACCCAAAATGGTTCATTGTCTCAATTATGGGTACTAAAAAGGATTATACTTGGAACCCTTTCTGATAGGGAAACTGGTTCATGCTTGGGGGAAAAACTGGTTCCTCAAGCTTCTTTGAATAGTTAAGGGGTTCTAAAGTTCTTAATGGGGCTTCTACTTGGAAGCTTTCTAATAGGAAAGCATTTTCTAGGAATATACATGGAATCTTTAAGAGTTCCTGAAGAACTATTAAGATTTCCATATTTCTTAAGAGTGTGCAAGAAACCTTAAACATTTTTTTTTCTTTTAGAAACATTTACAAAAGAACCCAAGAAAAACAGGTACATGCTTAGGTTCCTCAGGGATGGTAAGGGGTTCTAAGCTTCCCAAAGGGGGTTCTATTTGGAACAGTTTCTGATAGAAAAGCACTTAATAGTACTCTACCCCAAGCCAGAGAACCCATGTACAGCATTATGGACTATGAACCACAGAGAAAGTTCCATACTGTTGGAATTTGATATTATATGAGCGGTATGATTGGTATTATTGTGTAAGATTACTATCCAAAAGGTTCTCCAAGGGTTCTTGAATGGTTAACTGGATAAATAAAGGTTCTTAGCTTCTTAAAAGGGTTCTACTTCGAATGTTTTCTGTGATAGAGAAAGAGTTCTAACTTACTCTTCTAAGAGTGTCCAGTGACTGAAACTGTAACATGTAATAGTGCCTGCAAACTGGAGAACACTTTAGAGTGCTATTTTACTAGCTATACCAAGCTAGTAGCTTAAAAACATACTCTCCGGGGAAAAAAGTTCCTTATAGGACGTAAAATGGTTCTCCCCGTTTTCTTAGAATATTTAGAATTCTTAAGGATTCATTGGTCGTCCGTCTGTAGTTCTGAGCTCCCTCAAACATTCTAAGTAGGACATTTCCTACAGGAAGAGTTCTAAGCTTTAGGAGGATAAGCACCCTTAATTACCTAATGAACCCTTTAAGAACCAAACATGAACCACATACTGTACATACCCAGTTCATACTTACACTTGCACCAAAAACAAAGATCCATAATTTGTTCATCAGATAAATAAGGGTTTTTACATTCCTTAAAATGGTTCTGCTTCAAACCCTTACTGATAGGAAAACATTCTGTTGTAGAACTATTAAGCTGAAGAACCCATAAGCATTCTAAATGAGCGAATATACCACATCATGGAGTCTGTTTCAGGGGTCCCTTCAAGGTTCTTACAACAGTTCAAGGTGTTTAGATTCTTAACAGGGTGTTTCCTCTGTTGTAGGGTTCTACACAATATTATGAAAGTTCCCTTGAGAGTAATGTATAGAACCTTCTTATTGAGAGTGTAGTGGTACTGATGATTATGTTACTTTTATTAAAAAAAAAAAAAAAAATCCAAACAGAACCCTTTTAGGAGCCTAAGAAAACTTGAAGCATGTACCAAGACAGTTTGCATAGACAGAGAGCATAATTGGAACATTTTTGGATATATATATATATTAAAAAAAGACCCTATATTATAGGGTTCTACATAAACTTTTAAAAGTTCTCCCAGAGGGATGGTGAAGAATTTTGTAAGGTCCTAGATTTAACTGATTTATCTCAGAATGTTTATGCAGATGGAAAAAAATATATATCAAGTTTAGTTGCCTTTTTTTCTTTTCTTTTTTTTATATGAATTTAAAAAAACTGTTATCGCCATCTTGGTTGTGGCTTTAAACAGGAAATAGTGCCACCTGCTGTCTGGGTCAAGAACCATCCGAAAGGGTTAGTCTGGGTTTCCTGGGCTTCCAGGTTCCACTTCTATAAGGAACACTTTGTTGTAGGGGTCTATATAGAAACTTTAAGGATTAACATTAAGAGTTGTGCTGTATTTTTTTTCAGAGTGTGCAGGAATAACGAAATTACGAAAAAAAAATTAACCCTTAACCCTTAATGAACCCACTGTAGAGTTAAGGGTTCTAAGCTTGCTAGAAATGGCTATAGTTCGGAACCTTTTCTGAAATGGAAATGCTCAGCTGTAGGATTCTACATAGGTTAAGAGAAGTAGCCCTCGAAGATAAACACATAAACATTTGGATTTAAAGTGTTGTCAGATAGCAGGACGTCATGTGACTCATTGCTTCTCATTATTTTAATAGGAAATAAACATTGTGTGGTATAATATCACCTATCGTCGTTTTCCCGTAGGCCAACGGCAGAGGCAGGGACTGCATCTTCACCGAGATCGTCCTGGAGAATAACTACACCGCCTTCCAGAATGCCAAGTATGACGGCTGGTATGTTGCCTTCACTAGGAAAGGAAGACCCATCAAAGCCTCCAAAACCAGGGAGAACCAAAGGGAAGTCCACTTCATCAAGCGGCTCCACAAAGGCCCCCATCCCTTCCCCAACTCGGACCGGCCTAAACACTTCGAGTTCATTAGCTTCCCTCCAATACGGCGAGCCAAGCGCAACAGGAAATCACACACGGCTTCCTAACGCTGGGCGCCACAGACCTACAGGACTGTTTTTTTTTAAAAACTTTTTATAACAGGACAGAAGAGGAAGCTATATTTTTTATATTTTCATACTTAATGGACATAAAAATGCCAACAAACAAAAAAAAAAGAAGAGACGACTCGTTATAAAGGGCTGACTTGTACATATGAGAGATGATGTATATATTTAATAAGCTCAGAATGTTTGTTTGAGTTGTGTGAGCGCTTTGTGAAGAGATACAGGAGACACTGAATTCTGGCATATTCAGTAATAAATGAGATTATAAAATATACGGAGTGACGGATTTTATAGATCTCATTGAGGACTACAGACTTTACAGCTGATGGCTGGTTATGATGTTAGATGGGAGGAGTAAAATCTAACATCTATCAATATCCTGACAACAAATCTATCAAGGCCGAGCAATGCAT
Source organism: Ictalurus furcatus (assembly GCF_023375685.1). Classification (NCBI taxonomy): domain Eukaryota; kingdom Metazoa; phylum Chordata; class Actinopteri; order Siluriformes; family Ictaluridae; genus Ictalurus; species Ictalurus furcatus. Next base: position 3,581,567 of record NC_071259.1, read on the forward strand.
TATATCACCAATGGCATAACTACCTCAATGTACACATTACCAACCAAGCGAAAAAGAACAACAGTTCATTTTCGAAACAAGAACAAAATACAGAGCTGCGATTTCAGTGACAGCGGCAAGCGACACGTGAATTGAGATTTTCTCAATTCTACACAAATTCGGTGTGAGGTGCTAAGGCTACAAATCAAAAAAAACAATTGGCTGGAATAAATCCTCTGACCAATACTATGGCATGTTGTGGTCCAACATTTCTTCAGTTCCAGACTCGCAACTTTAGTTCCTACCTGCAATTAGTTCCCGTTTACTGTGTGACGCATGAAAAATGGAAGAAAAACTTTGAAACCGTGGTTTCATCTTATCCGGTCACATGCGACCTCTCGTTAAATGTGAATCGAGATCATTTTCACACTGATTAGTGCGATATTTCATTATATAACAACAGTAGCGGTCGCTACATGTCCACGAGAGACAAATTACAAGCGATATGAATGACTTGCTTGTTAGGGTGAAAGTAGGGTTAGTCAAACTACCAGGAATTGTAGCCAAGATGGCCGCCGAGGTGACAGACTTTACTACAAGGACTTTGATAGAGGTGTACATTACACAGCCTTGCCATTTAAACAGCATACAGTTTTACTGTCTGTTTTTCCTCACTGCTCCTCAAGTCCCGTGCTTCTTCGAAGCTAGTCGGAACTAAAGTTATGAATGGAAGAAATGTCGGACCGCACACGCCATAGGATCAGGAATCATTCAGGCCAATCATTTATCTTTAGTTAACTGCCTAGGTTGTTGCTAACCACACAACAAGAAAGGCTTTCATGTAGGAGTTCATGGTTGTTGTTGGTTTTTTTTTTTGTTTTTTTTACCACTTTGTAGCTTGAATGCACCACTTCTAAGTTATACAAGACCAGGCTCTTATATGTTCGAAAGGCGAAACAGATGGATAAGATGACGGTTATCCATGGATATGAAATGGCTCTGTGTATATTTCAGGGCTGGGTGAAATGAAGGTGAGATTACATTATTAAATTACATCGACAGGGACTCTTCTGACAAATTAAAAGAAAAAGGCAGGTGCCCGAGCACCCAGAGGCTCGACAACCCAACCTGCATGTGTTTTTATCATCAGTGATAATAAGATTTCAATCGCAACATCTAAACCACGAGCTGTTATGTTTTTAATGGGATTATCAGCAAAGCAGCTGCAGGACGCATATAGTCAGCGCTTAAGTCTCATGATCCCGATATAAAGGCCAATATAATTTAATGTAAACTTCTGCCTAGTGATGAATGCGGCACAGAAATCAGACATCAGCTGTATGGTGGATCAGTTCTAATGAATTAAAAATCTCAAGACATATGAAGGGTAAACATTTCACACTATTTTTATCACATAGGCCCTCTATTAGGCCTTTGCAGGACAAGCGATTTGTCAGTGTTAAAAATGGCCACAGCAGTTGCAGCACAACACATGCTCTACATATATTATATATATATATAGAGAGAGAGAGAGAGAGAGAGAGAGAGAGAGAGAGAGAGAGAGATATTTTATAATGTCTATTATTGTTCATTTGCATGCATTAAAAAAATAATTTATAATTAATTATTCAGGTATGTGGGCATTACTACTGAAAAATATCTGTGACTTCATGTGTATTTCCTATAACATCACACCCTGAAGTATTTTATCCCTCTAATACCACAGCAGTTTAAAAATGGATACAATTTTTAATGAAAGAACGACATGCAGTATTGTTTATTTTTGTTTATATTTACATGTAATATTGTAGAACACCACATCTGTATAAACAACATACCTGAAATTTCTCAGACAACACCGATGAAATGTCGCCCAATTAGTAAATCCTGGATTGTACCATTGGGATGTGTAGAAGAGGAAGAGGCAGACTGTTATGATTCTGGATAGCCACAAGATGGCGCCACGTACACACTCTGTGTGATGGGCCACGCCTCAGTAAAATGGCGGCCGCTGTTTTTGGCACTGTCATTCATTGAATTAAAAATCACTGTCGTGCTCTTAGCATGGAAAGATTTCGGAGAAGTTAACCTAGATTTGGTTAATTGGTGAAATCCAACCTGCTGCCTCATGATAAATACTAATTATGATGCTGAAAATACAGTTTAGTGCAAAACTCTGCACCCCCCATGATTTCTAGATGAATAAAAATGTTAAATATATCACCATTTGTACAATTTATCTACTAATAAATGTAATACCAGGATGTTAAAAATGAAATGTGAATGTATCCTACAGCAAGACAATCCAAACATAATACAAACTCAAGAGAAAAACTATATATGACACATATTTCCCCTGGCATACTTAGCTAACTAAGCTAACATTAGTAATAAACAAAATATTTAAAACTTTTATGGTTTAGCTTTTTGTTAATTCATCTATGAGAAAATTAAGGTAGGCCATATCATGTTTTTATGATAGTTTGTGTAGTCTTTGGGTGTTAGTTAACGTATTAAACTATTCCAGAAACAATGCAATAGAAAACAATAGAAACCCTCATAGACTTTGTAATGGTTTTAATGGTTATAATGGGAATTGTATTGGTTTTAAAAGAAGCTATAATGGTCCCTGTTGGTCTCTAGCGGATACCGTTAAGGACCAGTAATGGTAATGGTTTTAATAGTTAGCTGATGGTTTGTAATTGTATTTGTAGTGGAAACCATTCAAATTTTTGTGATAGTTTCTATTGTTTTTTTTGAGCAGGGTATTTTTAATGGTACTCCAGCCTATGTAGCTGCATAAAGCTAGCACTAATTTGCATACCCCTTCAGTGTCCTCATTGTTATATTTAATATGGTTCTTCTGTGAGATTTTTATTTGTTAATGTAGTACAATGTTGTTTGAATATTTTTCCATATGACTTATACCAGCACATCTTGCAGGTCTTTATCTTATTTTCATTGTTATCCCTGCCATTGTTTTCCCTCACTGAGCTAATTGTACGGCTAACCAGTTTGTGCTGTGAGCGTGCGTTGCTGATAAAAGAGCAAGTGCGTTGTTTAACGAAACTTCCTGGTTGAGCACTTTCATCGCTGATGCCACAGTATGTTACCAGTTACCAGATTTAAATGATCATTAGTATTATTAGGCTCACTAGCACTGTGAACCAGCTCTCCATACTGATGAACCTGGTTACTGGCGTTCACATATGACACGAGCAAAGAATGAAACCTTGCCACTCATTTGCATTGTAAATGGTCTTAAGGATTGTTTTCATCCTGGAATTGATCCTGAGTCTCCTGAGAACCAGTAGGTTTTTGCTGTTTACTAGTTAGACAGACAGCCAACTAATACCATTATTAATAGCAATACTAAGACTCTTGTCATAAAGCAGCTTTACAGAAATCAGGATGTAGATTTAGATCCCAAATGAACAAGCCAGAGGCAACAGTAGCTAGGCAATATGAGGAAGAAACCCTTAGAGGAACCAGACTCAGAAGGGAACTCATCCGCTTCTGGTGACAAAGAGCAAAGACAAACAATACTGAGTGTGTTGTATATTGTGAATAAGAGTCCTGAGATGAACAGCAGGACAGCCTTTATGATTACGGAGCAGTTCTTAGCTATAAGACAGATAAGCTCATTATAGTAACCTAATATAAACTAAATATTAATACCAACATCAATATTATAGACTCAACGGTTAACATTTTCTCAACTCGCTGACCTCCCAGTGGTTTCATTCTTCCTGATGTTCCTCCATGTGGATTGCAGTACAGGAGCAGGGTGGAGGAGAGCGAGTCCAGTCCCATTAATATCAGAAGCATTCTCCTGCCGCTAACTCCCTGGGGAGAGACCAGGCACGCATGCCAAAGTGCTTGGAATACTAATGTCACTCTGCATCTCAAGCGCTCCTTCTCAACTGTGGTCAATTTGAAATACAAGAAAAGAAATTTCATGGTGGGGATGGTAGGGATGAAACAGCAGAGTGGGTGAAGCTACAGCTAATCCAAGACTTGCGTAAATAGCAAGATTTTTCCAAAATGTCATCAAATTACCTCAAAATGACCATTTCGCATAGCGAATTAAGCTAATTATGTGCTGACAGGCATCAAAACGCTGTCATGCAAAAAAACAACCCTAATTTTAAAGCTAATGCTGCCACACACAAAAAGCAGTCTAGGTAGTTAGCTAGTTAGCCATTCAGCCTACTAATGTGAAATAGCATGATTAAATATTAAGACAACTGCCAAAACAATAAACTCAAACTTAACATTTTATTTACTCTGGAAATCTTTTACTGTTTAATGTTGGATATCATACTTGGGTATGTGCGTTTTGTTTTTTTCGAATGTAGTTTTCTTCAAAAATAAACACTGCATGTAAATATCTGAGTCATAAATTAATGTGAAAGGGAATGGAAATGATAGATGGCATTTACATACAAAGGGGGATGATGTTGATCCCCTGTCTCCAGTGTCCCTGCACAGATCAATAATCAATACCGGATTATTTATACGGTCTCCAGTGGTGGTCCAGAGCAGAAGGTTAAGGGTGTGGCAATGTCTGACTATCTGACATCAGCCAAGCAACAGACTAGATATCCATCATGGAGCTTTTTTTCCTATTCATTTCTTTGAAATGACTGATGAATAACTCCTACAGTCTGTGTGGTATTCATTCATGCTCTAATTGTACAGTATATTTGCACACTTTAATACAGACACATCTTTTTCATCTGTGAGTCAGCTTCTGCGAACAATGTCAGGTCTCTGGACTAGTGGCTAATGTAATAATAGACGGTACTTCTTCAGAGGCTACTGATAAATCCAGTTTGAAAGGCAGTGTGTGTTTGCGTGTGTGTGTGTGTGTGTGAAAGAAACAGTCTGTATGGTTTCTGAAAGGGAAGCTGCGTATGTGTGTGTGTGTGTGTGTGTGTGTGTGTGTGTGTGTTTTCAAAGCAGCTGACTCAGCTTTGTCTAAAGGGAGATATCCTATGGGAGCACTCTTCTGACTCACCATTAGCTAGCTAGCTAGCTCCCTCAGATGCAGAGCTGCTGAGGGGGGATGGGCAAAAACGCCTGGACTGCAGCAGGGCTTGGCAGAGCTACATGGACGGCTTTTTTCCTCACACAAACTGCCCTTATTTCAGTTCTTAGCACTTCAGGAAAACAAGTAATATACTACATATTACATACTATACAATATGATAAATGAACACTCAGCACATAGTCATGGTCACATTTTTTTTCTATCAGTCTTCAAATAAACATGGTGAGTGTTTATTTAAAGAGCAGTCTAAAATGATCTCTGCAGTTTCACAACTCATACTTGTGTCAGTCCTTGCAGGCTATACATTTATGACGGTGTGAAACAGGACCTGATAGTGTTGGATCTGTGTGGTCTTCCCCTGGACAGCTGAACATATGAAGTTCAAGTTCTACCATCCAAAGCCTCCATGATTATTATCATCGGAATGACTCAGCGAAAAATCAGACTTACACTCTATTCACACCTCCGACAAATCTACCTGATCAACAAATCAAAAATAAATGTTTGCTGTCTGATGTTTGCTTGTTTAATTTGGTACTGGAGCTAAAGAGGCTAATGTAGCTAACAAGCTAAGACATCGATCTCACCCAGACGCTTTACATAAATACGTCACCAAAGCTTCAAATACTTTCATCAAACAATAATGATAAGCTACACAAATTCATTGTTTAGTAAATACAGGTCGAGCTAGGATTCATTTAGGTTCAAATGGAATTCCTGCTTTTTGTAACAACTCCAAACTTCGGGCCTAGCTGGAAAATTATACCAAAAAATGCGTTCAATGAAAATAAACAAACAGTTTCGGTTGTCTAAGATGGCTGCCCACCATAATGTTACTCTGTTCAGATAATATAGGAGTTCTGTATTCCAAAAATATACTGCCTTTTGCTGGATATGGATTTCATACAGGCTATGATGATTGTTTGGGCTCTTTAACATCTTCCTAGCAATCAAAATGCATTTTGATTGATAGAAGAGTGAGGGGGAAATGGAAGGGTCTGTCTCCTGTTTCATCAGTATGCCTTGTCAATATTCTGAACGCTCACAAGGAAGCAACAGTATTCCATACAGCGCATCTTTTTGGAAACCTGGAACTGCATTAAATGACATTACAAAGTAATATTTATCCTTTATACAGTATGTAATTCAATTCAATATTTTAGGATATCTACAGTATCTACAGATACTGTATTTGTTTTCTTCTTTTATATTTAATACTTGACCATCGAGAGTAATTTATTATTTGACTGTTTTATTAGTGGGTAAATAACAGATTACACTTGCTAGTCATGTATTAAATATAAAATGAGTTCAGTATTCCTGTACAGTTTCCCTTTTACTGTTTGATTTAATGGGAAAAGGTCAAGTGTAAGGAAATACTGCGCTATCAATTTACACTGCTGGAATTAAAGATTACAACAAGTCATACTGCGTCCTATATCGCTGCAGAAGTGGATATGATTTGAGGAAGATAGTTAAATATTTTGGGCGAGATAGAGTTCTATATCATTCGCATCAGTAGGCCACTGCAAAACTAGAAATGCAAACATCAGACGCCAAACATGTCTTGGGTAATCGAAGGCTTGCGTTTGATTTCTCGTCAAACCATTTCTTTAATGCCTTCGATTGAAAAACAGCGACCCACCAAACTGCTATCGCTAGTTATAGAATTTATTATAAAATACATCAACTTTAGATTGGCACAGGAAAGACAGATGCTGAGTCAAAAGACAGCGGATCAGTGGATCACTCCCTCAGAGGATCCATACTGGAACAGACGTATGGCCTTTATTATCTCAGGCCACTGCAGATCATTCAATAAACCACACAGAGAGGCAGTGTAATAAAAAGCTTAGCTGGTCCAGCACAAAGCCTGTCCCTTGTGCTGTGCATCACCAGCAAACCACTTGTTTCAAAATTATTAGCACCCTTAGTATTCATTTATAGACATCAGATTATAGACTTATAGATACAGAAGCTGTGATGCTTGTCCTGTAATATCTACCAAGCATGGGGTCACTTGTAGAGGATATTGATCCAGGTGAATTGGCGAGCAGTAACATAGAGTATTGTGCTTGAAATTGGTACTAACATATGGAAGCATCTCAGCATATCAAATTGATATAAGCATACTTTGCCATTTTATACATTTTAATGGAAATACATTTTTAGCTTCTTTAATATATGTTTTAGCTCTTTAGCCTGAAGAATGATTATTGCATCCAGATTTTCCAGTCTATTCCAGTTGCCTACGTGAAATATGAAGAAGGCTAGAACTACTTGGTATTAAGACGCTAAAAAGCGTCTGGAAGATTGTTTATCAGGCATTAAGAATTAGTAATAAAATGTTATAGTCAATTATAAAGGAAACATGCAGCCAGTGGACTGATGTGAAAATTGAACTAACAACATTTGTCTTCAATTGACTTCCATTTCTATTCATATATGTACACAATTATACACACACACACACACACACACACACACACACTCCTCCAGTATCACTCCTGCATGCTGCCACACTTCAAGATTTGTAGCCTCATCTCCTACTAAATTGATTAGCTATTAAGCTGCCAAAACTGCGCTGCAGAAGCAGAGCTGGGTGAAGTGGGGGAAGTGTTGTGCGATGACGTAAGCTGTTTCATGAGCACACACTGGCTCTTTTGTCTCCAGATTTAGAATTTGGATATAACCACTGATTAGAAAGTACTGGGAGGATCCAGAAAGTCTTGTTAAATTTAGGTCAGTAGTCTTAGGGAATGTATGCGTGTGTGTGTGGTGTATGTTTTTTGCCGACTCCAGTAGATGAATAAGGCTTAGACATAGTGCTCGAGGTGTGCTTTTAAAAAAAAAAAAAAAACATTTCCTTTCATTTTGTAAGAAATTTGTCAGCAGGTTTTTCCCCCCCGAATGAAGCGGAGAGACCCGAAGGGCGACCCGCTAATATCCCATCTGTTCGGCTGCCTCTGGTCATCTCAGGAAAGCCCTCGAGACCTCAGAAATATTCCCTGCCCCCTCCATCACAGCACACAATACGACAAATCTCACATTCTCGCTCTCTAAGTCATGCCAACTGTACCAAAGCAGCTGACTGTATCATGGCCTTCCCCCTCCTTTATACAGATTAGCTATTAATAATCCACACACAAGCACTGCAGAGACAAGACAAGCACTCGGATTTTTCCACCCCACAGGCTCTTTTAAACCCACTTTTCCATTGTCTGTCGCCTTCACCTTTAGGCCACATGTTAAACAGAAGGACTTTGCATCGTGGCAGCCATTTTACTTCATTGTTAGTTGACTATGCAACAAGGAACGGGGGGATGGAGTAGAAGACATCACTTACTGTAGGCTGCATAATGGCTCTGGAATAGCCTGGAATAGGAAATGAACCCGAGCTAAGCTGTAAACACCTCCCATACACAGCTCTCTGAGGAAGAAATCACATGCTAGAGCATGTGGTGAATTGCAGCTGCAGCCTGTGTAATATCCTGCTTGTGCAAATCAAAGAACCTGTGTACACTTTGTTGCTGAATAAACACTACAATTACGTTCGTTTTAGGAGGACCCACATTAAAATTAAAGTGTAAATGCAGCCAAGACAGTGCCACAATCTACAATCAAATCCACTTACAGTACATTTAGTCATAATGCACATGGTCTATAGCCCTATTCGATCTAGATTAGTTTTATGTGAGAAGCTAGGGTAATGTATTTATTAAGGTACACACACAGCATGCACACATACAGCGACTTGCAACAACAAAGCAACTGGAGACCATTTGTTTTCAATGAGCGCTGGCGACTCCCAGCGACAGGAGCAACAGTGACCACTGGCAACTAGATGTAGGATATGATGCATATACACACTGGTGAATTTGATATACAAACACTATCCCTCCAGAATGTTTCCTTTTAGTGGCAAGACAACTGGTTTGTTGTCAAAAGTGGAATGCTTGTTGTGTCACCCACTGATAAATGTTATTATGACAACCAGTAGTAGGAACACCTACTGGCGACCTCGAAGTACAGCGACTGGTGATTCTCGCAGCGATAAAATCTTTGTATGTGCGTGCGTACCTTCACTTGTGTACCTCTGGGATTTTAGTCCCACCCAAATCTGTCAGTACTGTGCATTTCTACGCTTGAAATGATTACGCTTCATTTGAGAGGCAATACAATCCTTCGTTCCATCGCACTGTGGTTTAGTAGTTAGTATGTTCGCCTCGAGGGTCGGGGGTTCGATTCCCGCCGCTGCCTTTTGTGTGCGGAGTTTGCATGTTCTCCCCGTGCTGCGTGGGTTTCCTCCGGGTACTCCGGTTTCCTCCCCCGGTCCAAAGACATGCATGGTAGGCTGATTGGCATGTCCAAAATGTCCGTAGTGTATGGATGGGTGTGTGAATGTAATGTGTATGTGAGTGTGCCCTGCGATGGATTGGAACCCCGTCCAGTTTGTACCCCGCCTTGTGCCCCATGCTCCCTGGGATAGGCTCCAGGCTCCCCAGTAGGATAAGCAATATAGAAAATGGATGGATGGATGTCTATTACTGATAACTGTCAGAAACACTACACCGAGACCCATTTGACTGTCAAAGAAAAAATAAAACTACTGGAGATTAATTAAATTAATAAATCAGTAGATTTAAATTAATAACCTCAAGGCTGATCTTTTATTATACTATGCTGCTTTAAGCTGTTTGCACAACTTTTTATGGTCCTTTTGGATATTTGTGTTCAGTGTTTTGTTTGGTTGAATGTGTTTAAGTTAGTGTGCAGCAATGAAAGCACATAATTATAGTGAAATTCATGCTAATTTGATATTAATTAGGATATTGCAGTAGTAGGATTGCTAGCTAGTCAGCTAACTATAGTTTTGTTTTTAGGTTTTGGGTTCTGCATAGCTTGATATTTGATTCCTTTCAGAATAAGACTTGTTTTTGGCTTTTAATCTCTTTATTTAATGGGTTCTAGTGCAATTCCTGAGAAACTGAAAACCGTTTTGGGGGAGAAACGTTACTAGCTAATCTAATTAAAATCTCTTCCTTAATTATGAATATAGTTTACCTCTAACCCCTTGGTCATTTGGATGCACCTTTTTTATGTTTACAAACTGAATATGGGACAAATTATTTAGTACATATTTAGTACTGTGGTGATACAAATGCAAGATACGCATATGCTAGCATAGCTTTCAGGTTAGCATGACCGCCGTATGCTGGCGTGACAAAGCGCAATGTACCGGGTTCGAGTGACAGCCCGTGTTGACCAATCAACGACAACTACGGCTCCTCTAAGCCGATTTTTGAAAATTTCAACCAATGGCGCACTGAGACCGGCGTCTGGGGGCGGGTCTAAACCAGTGCTTTTATAACGGGGGAAGGCGCTATTTTCCTCACTTTTCCTGAACAAAAAGGAAGGACTGGTTGTGTTTCTCAGACTGAACTACGTCTAAAAAAATTTAAATTAAAAATGAGGGAAATCGTGCATCTTCAGGCTGGTCAGTGCGGTAACCAGATCGGAGCCAAGGTAAGTTTTTAAAATATATATATACGTACATATATATAAAAAAATTGTCATTCAATGAAACTGAATTGAACTTGAATTCTTGTAAGTTGCTCTTAAAAGCGAAATGCACATTTCCATGCTAATATCTTCAGATTCTTATTTAATAAAAAAATGAATATACGTCATTGAGCAGCCATTGTGACTGTGTGGATGAGGGAATGAAAAATGGGTCGCCATAACCATGTGCTTCCTCATTTCTTATTGTAGCACCGCATAAAGAGGAAAAGGGAATAAAAGCATTAAAATTTGTCAGGATTTTTTTTTAAAAAATATATATTATTATTGTTCATGACGTTGCAAAAAAAAATCTTCTCAGTGTCTGATGGTGGGAGTTTTCTTTGACAAAGGCGCTGCGGGGAGGCAAAAATACTTCTCGATTTTATTATTTTAATCACTGGTATTTGACTATATCGCATCTTTTGAATTTAAATAAACCGAATCGGGTCTTAATTTGATAAATACTATTACGCAATTTCAAATTTATTCATTTTGACTGAAGGCCTAGATTATAGAGGCCAGGCGCGCGCCGCGCCTTTTAGCCGGATATGGGTGGGGCGGAGTCTGGGAGTGACGCGACTAACAAAAAAATTCGCAGATGGGTTTCAGCCAACCAGCGCGAAGACCGCGCGCGCGATTTTTCGCTTTAAAAAAAAATATCTCGAAACCCTGCGTCATTACTGGCGGTTAAACTTTGAATTTGCATTCGGAGGCGCGTGTTTGGTAATGGTTTTGATTGGCTGAGCAGGTTCGCTCGCGGTATATTTTAGGCTCAGACCGCGTGCCCGATTCCGCCTTGCTGCAATGCGGCGGCTAATCATTTGGTTACCTCAGATTACTGCGATGAAGTCCGATATAATGCTTAATTACGTTACGATTCACCCTGCAGATGCCAGTTGAACGCAGAATACTCCTACTTCCCCCTCCTTTCCATATACATTTTTTTCGAAGTTAAATAAAAATAAGTTTAAATGTTTTTGTAAACTTCTAAATGCAGCCATTTTGTGTTAGCATCGTTGTACATAAATATCATGACGTAACCTATATGTTGTATTGTGCTGAGTTTATTGCTCTCATTGAGAGTTTAAAGTTCAGTTTGTATACAGTCAGAATGAAATAAAATGTTAGTTATTAACCCTTTTTTTTTTTTAAAAAATGCTTTTGTTTTTAGTTCTGGGAGGTTATTAGTGATGAGCATGGTATCGACCCAACTGGCACCTACCATGGAGACAGTGATCTCCAGCTGGACAGGATCAACGTCTACTACAATGAGGCATCAGGTACATACCGGTCATGCTTTTGTGGCATATGCAACATGTATTGATGGTTCAAGTCACACTAATTTCTTGTCCTGATGTAGGTGGTAAATACGTCCCCCGTGCTGTGCTGGTCGACTTGGAGCCTGGTACCATGGACTCTGTGAGGTCTGGACCTTTTGGTCAGATCTTCAGACCTGACAACTTTGTTTTTGGTGAGTATTCTGGTTTTAATTGGGTTGAATTGAGCATGGTTTTTAGGAGGGTTTTTTTTTTTTTTTTTTAACTAAATAAAAAATTGACTTGATTGTTCAGGTCAGAGTGGTGCTGGAAACAACTGGGCCAAGGGCCACTACACTGAGGGAGCTGAGCTTGTTGACTCTGTGTTGGATGTGGTGCGTAAGGAGGCTGAGAGCTGCGACTGCCTGCAGGGCTTCCAGCTCACCCATTCCCTGGGTGGAGGTACTGGCTCAGGTATGGGCACACTGCTCATCAGCAAGATCCGTGAAGAATATCCCGACCGTATCATGACCACGTTCAGCGTGGTGCCCTCTCCCAAAGTGTCCGACACTGTCGTAGAGCCCTACAACGCCACGTTGTCTGTGCACCAGCTGGTCGAAAACACAGATGAGACCTTTTGCATCGACAATGAAGCTCTCTACGATATCTGCTTCCGCACACTGAAGCTCACGACACCCTCTTATGGTGACCTCAACCACCTCGTGTCTGCCACCATGAGCGGCGTCACTACCTGTCTCCGTTTCCCTGGCCAGCTCAATGCAGATTTGCGCAAACTGGCCGTCAACATGGTGCCCTTCCCACGTCTGCATTTCTTCATGCCTGGTTTTGCCCCACTGACCAGCAGGGGAAGCCAGCAGTACCGCTCACTCACGGTACCCGAGCTGACACAGCAGATGTTCGACTCCAAGAACATGATGGCCGCCTGCGACCCACGCCATGGCCGCTACCTCACCGTCGCTGCCATCTTCCGTGGCCGCATGTCCATGAAGGAAGTCGACGAGCAGATGCTGAACGTGCAGAACAAGAACAGCAGCTACTTCGTCGAGTGGATCCCCAACAACGTAAAGACCGCCGTATGCGACATCCCACCACGTGGCCTCAAGATGGCCGCCACCTTCATCGGCAACAGCACGGCCATCCAGGAGCTCTTCAAGCGAATCTCCGAGCAGTTTACCGCCATGTTCAGGCGCAAAGCTTTCCTGCACTGGTACACCGGCGAGGGTATGGATGAGATGGAGTTCACCGAAGCCGAGAGCAACATGAACGACCTGGTGTCCGAGTACCAGCAGTACCAAGACGCCACGGCTGAGGAAGAAGGGGAGTTTGAAGAGGAAGGGGAGGAGGAGCTTGCGTAAATTTGCTTGTTGTATGTGTAAGCTGTAATATTTTCTGACCTACCTGAAGCAAATCTTTCCAAAAGTCAGTTTGTGTTGTGTTCTGTTCTGCTGTTCATTCCTTTTCTGTACAGAAACGTGTCATTAAAATTCTTTTGTTAACGTGTTCAAGTGTTTCTTTGACTTGCTTGCACATGAACAGGAAACAATGATTTAAAAACTACATTTCTTCTACATTGCTTCATAAGGTTTAATAGGATTGAGTTCCTTGTTTAACTCGTTTAGAATGTGTATAGGATTTCTCTTGGACAGGTTGGCATACCATGAATATCCTCAGGCATAATCTTATGACCTGGTTAAGCTGCTGAAGACGACATTCCTCAGATGTCCTGGTGCAGGTGGTTAGGAGCTGCTAAACAGTTGTGATTGAATTATTCTATTTAAACAGGCGAACTATAAACCCATGCACTTAACTAATGGGACAATAGAAGACTAGATCTTACTGGGTCACCTCAATGCAGAGTCCCAACTTTAGTTTACCTTTCAGGCAACCTTCCCAATTGTTACATACATTCATATTAAATCATTTCAGTTTCTAAACACAGAAAAAGGGAGTATATGAGATCAATATTACACCAGCTGCTTAAGATTTACCTTAGGTAAATGACCTCAGTCCTACACACTTCTGAAAATCTATTTACACTGAGGCATTTATATCTATTTATTTTAAAACTGCACTGATGTCAACATGAAAAGAGAATGGCTTTCCTGCCAAATAAAATCTGTAAGAATCCATTTAGTTGACAGGGAAGTGGCAGGTTGTCATTCATTTCCTCTTCCTTGCTTTGTGAGTCATAAAAACAGCACACTATACACCCCCGCCCCAATCTACAGCCACTTACTGCAAAGCCTTTACATTAAACTCCTAATAATACACATTTACACCAAAGGTCAGGTTTTCATGCTATTCCATTGATACCAAATACCAGAGAAAGGAAAGATTTCTTTACAATGCCATAGAAACACTCTAATTACTGACTTCTTAAAACATATCAACGGTTAAAAATGGCAAGAGGAGGGGAAAAAAAACTATTGGTAGTACAGCACATGGTAAGTGAACAATGTGACGTGATAAAACTTGTAAATGAAGTAGGTTGAAAGGCTGGAAGGCTCATCTTCATTTGTATGCTACTCAGGCAACCAGTCAAGACAACAGTGTTTTGGATTACGTCGCTGGTGGCAACGGTTGTCAAGGCAACATTGGAGATTGTAACATTGTACAACATTGTAATTTATAACAGTAAATCAGAAGGATAAGTAGATCATTTTATGCCCGCGTAATATTTTGGCACTCTGTAGAGTAATGTGCATTTTACAATACTCTAAACATCTTTCTGAGAAGTCCTGGCATATGAAAGAAGTTTGCCACATGAGGGCAGTGTAGACTAAATGATTCTTCTTTTCCACAGGAAGTAGGCGAGGATCCCCATGCTCAGTGTTAGCAAACTCCAGCAGCACACCTTCTTTATCTGGCCTTCCAAAGTCTGCTTCTCCCCAAAGCGAGCCACAAAACCTGACTTGGAGAAGCACACAGACAGACTTATTAATTGTTGCTTGGTCTGATATCCTGCACATATTATTCATCTGCTCTCAGACTAATATCTAGCTGCAACATGTATAGTGTACGTGTGATTACTACAGACACAAAGCTGCTGTTTGAGGGTCACCACAGATGATCACAGATTCTAGGACAAATTTTATGCCGGATGCACTTCCCAAAGCATCCCCATTTTCCAGGCTTGGGATCGGCACTGAGAGAGCACTGGCTCTTGCAACCCTCAGTGGCTGGGGTTTGTTCCCTGACCCGGAATCAAACCCGGACCGCGGCGATGAGAGCATCACGTGCTAGCCACTAGTCCACGAGGGAACCTGTTATATTCTCGATGCAGTAAAGTGTTAAAATTCTTGTCTGTGGCAATCACTCTTACTCTACAGATGTGGGAGATAGAGAGTAGTATGAAAAACACTGAAGTATTACTTTATGATCTAAAGTTGACTGCTAGGGCACAAGACAGAACTCTTTCCCCCGCAGAACTATGGTTATACCCTGTTATTTTGCTCCATATAAAATAATCTGGACATCTACAGTAGATGTTTGTTAATGCCTGAAAACTGCAGTTCCCACTATCTCTTCTTACTCCTTGTCCTGCCGCCAACTTACCCATCCTCCCTTGTCTCTGATCGCAGGACAGATGATTCTCTCAACATAGTTGCCTGCAGACTGCTGGAGCTGGGGCAGAACTCTATCCATGCCATTCTGCTGGCAGTGCAGTGCCATCTGACCAGCAAGCACAAACACAGAGAGGACGGCGCTCCAGGCCAGGTCCCCGCGCCTCGTCTGAGAGAAGTGCTCGTCCAGGATGGACAGCAGCGTAGAACATGCTGTCTCCTCTGTCACGTCCCGGAAGACCCGTGGCCAGCGACGGAAGAAGATCGGGAAGCGCTGGAGGAGCTCGTCTCCTGCGTGACGCAATGCTGCTGAGGCTTGAGAGGGTGCCGGGCCTAGCGGTGTGCCTGGTTTGGCTGTTACATAGTTAATATAATCATAGACCATCAAGTAGGCCTCTCGAACCAGTGGATCAGGGCTGGAAAGGCCCTGGCCAATCAAAGGGTTATCTATTAGGCCCATCAATGCTGTATCCAATCAGGGTCTTGGTTTTCAGTTGGGATTTTCCTGCATGATGATCTGCCTTGGTATCTTTTTGTCAGGGTTCTGCAAACACATTAAATCGCACAAGCAGAAACCTACTTAGATTCATTTGTATAATGCAAGCAGTAAAGTTGTTGTGATCCTTCAAACCTTCCTAGGTACAAAGTGTCATATCAAATATCACACACATCCACACGTACACGTGTCCACAGACGCTGGAGTGACTTACCCCTTGAGAATTATCCAAGAAGTCCCAAGAACACTAAGGCTCAGTTAGCAGCTGGAAGAACAACAATGAATTAGCTCTTTTGTCTGCTTTCTCAGTCATCTGAGGTGCAAGCATGTGTGTATATTTATGCATGTGTTCTAATATGTTGACCCTGGTTATATTTAGCGCTCCTGCTGGTTGAACGTGTACAATCTCGAAGCCTCAGACCACCACCACCACCCCCTGGCCTCTGTGGATCCAGCTAAAAATATTACGCACTCAGATGAGTGAGCCTCGATAATTCTCTCTATAAAACTGATCAACAGCTTTAGCCTCATATTTGGCCTGTTGTTAATGGGCACCATTTTGAATAAAGAGTACTTTAAACAAATCCTAACATAAATGCAGGGTGGGATTGCATTTATATCCTAAAAGAATTGCGTCATCAGAATGAAGGCCTGGTTTTGGAAGCAAACTCGAATTATTCTTCAACTCAGTGAGATTTTTGTGGAATTGACTTGCATGTTATAGCCCTAGACAGCCAACAGAGGGCACACTCAAACCACTGCATTCAGTATTATTTCTAAGACGGTTTTCTTAACTTTAAGGTTTCTGACATGGGAAAGTCTTCAGGACTTCACAGCACCAAAATTTAAATAATAATAATAATAATAAATTTTTTTAAAAAGTTTTTTGTTGTTGTTGTTGCTCTATTTAACTTCCTTGTCTTCAAGCTAGAGAGAGAAAAGCAAAGGCTGTTGAGGGAATGCTTGTTTATAGCTAACATTATAGTAATGTAAGTAAGAACAGGAGAAATAACTTGTTCCATGGGGCGTTCCACAACATTAAATGTAACTATAAAGGGATTTAAAAAAGTGACGTCATTCTTTAATTAATTAAAAAATATATATAATTTTAATTATAAATTTCTGTCATATAAGAGGAGCAAATTACTTCCGGTTGTGTGGTTATAGGAAAATAATCAACAATGGAGTGGGAACAGTATCTCCTCTTCATCAAACCAACACCCTTTTGGTTATGTTCCTATAACAACATGTCCAGTTTTATTCCTTACACATGGCTTGATTGAAACTGGATCATACAGTCACTAGGAGGCAGTCCTGTACCAAGAACCAGGTTTGTTTTAAGACTATATATATCTATATCTATATATTAGACTCACTATTTAGAAAGCATGATGCTCGTCTTATCATCTAATCAGTCTAATCTGTTTTCGGATGGAAATTTAATAGAAGGGGGTATGGCATTTTTGTAATTCATTCAGCCATCAGCCATTCGTTCCGGAAATGTGAACATGTTATTCCTGTGGTAATTAATGGTGGTTATTAATGAGCCTGACTCTGATTGTTGTGCGAGGCCATGGAGCCTTGCAAAAGAGCACGACAAAGCTTTACTATGCGACAGTGAGCTAAGTAATTAGTACAAAGTAGGGCTCATCATCACTACTTCTGCCTCGAGTACTAATTACTTTTAATTAAGTGGAATAAAGCACACCATAGAGAAGAATGGATACATGGTCTTGCTTTATCTGATGCACATGAACTGACTTCTCATGCCTTCATAAGGCTCTGTGGGGGTCTTTATTGTTCCTGACCGGGCTCATTTGAAAGAGCAATCAGGACTGACCTTAATTGGTACGAGCAACAAATGGAGGTTGTAATTAAGGGGCTCTGAGATTAGGAGAGAAACTGAAAGACTGGACAGAAGAACGAGGTAACAAGAACTTTCTAAATGAAACGGAGCAAAGTGTACTTTGCCTTGTCAGTAGGTTGGTACCATCAAGGGGACATGTTTTGTACCTTTAGTATGTGTATTTTACCTGGAAATCTACCCGTCCGGCCATCCATCTTCTGAACCGCCAAACCTAGACAGGGTCACTGGGAGACTGTCCCATGGGACAGGGGTACAAGGTGGGGGACGCCCTGGATGTGCCAAACCATCACAGGGCACAATTGCACACACACTCGCACACTACGGACAATTTCAAGTTGCCAATCAACGTTGTCAAATCTAGAAACAAATTCAGAAAGTTGTCAGTACTGGTTATATGCCCAGCCTTTGCATTTATAATGACCTCCAGTGTCTTTTGTAATTGTGTTTTTGTGCTGGAAGGACAAGTGAGAAAAGGATCAAGAGAGAAGAGAAAGAGCATGAGCGAGAGAGAGAGAGAGAGAGAGAGAGAGAGAGAGAGAGTGTGTGTGTGTAGGAACATGTCTGCTTTCATAAAGAGCAGATGGGATGCACCGCAAATGACTGGATGTTTTTATTGTATTGCACCAAGGGCACTTGTCAATTTCCCCTTCTTCATCCACCTAGCACTTATGTGACCCCCTCCATTACTCTTTTCATACTTTCCTTCTCACCAACCCCCCTTCTGCAGAAAGTGGAATTAAATAGAAGAACAGAGCAAAATTTTCCTGGGGTTATTACCCTTAATAGGGACAAAGTGCTATTACTAGCTAGCGAACCCTATTAGCTTTAATTAGTGCTACTGTGAGGGCATCATGTTTGAGAGCCTGCACTTCACACCGTCACAATTCCCTCACACTCTCAGCCCACATGTTTCTATCTTTATGGGCATTTTTCAAATGAACGGAGCTAAAACGCCGCTGAACCGAACCCCTAACCTTTCTTTTAGCTGATCAAATATTGTTCAATTTCATGCCAAAGGCCATTCTCGTTGGTAACGCCACATGAGAACGCTTGTGTTTTGTTTTGTTTTTTTTTTGTTTGTTTTTTTTTAAAACTCTGGCGTTTTACACGGACGTCTGGCGCATAGGAAGTGATTAAATCGCAGTGCATGATTTCAAGAAATTGCTCCAATAAAGTTCAAGTGTCACTTGAATCATCCTACATGTAAAAACTGACACGTCGACGCTCCCGGCATCTTTATCGTGTAAGTAAAGTCACGTACTAAATGGGTATCAACGAGAGGCCTGAAGTGCTGCAGACACACGCTAATTAACAAACGAATTACTGCAGAGAGGAGAGGAGAATACGTGGTTTCAGACTTCTTTTTCTCAAGCACTCATCACCTCCCACTCAGTTGTTCCTCTCTCTCTCTCTCTGTGACACTGATCAAGTGTATAATGAATCTAGGTCATCTCTTAGTTTCATTAACCTGTAGCGTCTCGAGATCAGCTGTGAGGCAGTGCGTTCTGGATATGATGTTTTAGAGCTATTTTTTACCCAGCAGACCTAAAAAAGCAGTGCTGCAAATTTTTTTTTATACAATGAAGAAAAAAAAAAAGAAGAGAAAACTAGCTTAATAGCGATTCTTCTCTCTGGAAGTTAATAAGACAAAGCTGCTACAGTTTTACCTCTGACTGTTACAAAGCGCTGACACTGGAGACTCCTTCCATAAATGTTAAATAAACATCTCCATGTCGCGGCGGCAGATACGGATGCAGGCGCAGGTATACATTATATGGAAAGGGATGGTCAATGGTCAGGGATCAACAACTAACATGAACTAGGGCGTGCTGGAGCAACACGAGAGAATGAGAAACTAGATTTAAAAAATCAGCACGCCAATCACTAAACAAACATCATATACTAGGGTTAATATGCTAGGGCGGATGTGGCTCAGGAGGTAGAGCGGGTTGTCCACTAATCATAAGGTTGGTGGTTCGATTCCACATGCCGAAGTGTCAGCATGAACCCTAAGTGGCTGAGAACCTAAGAACCCGATGGAAAGCTAGGGTCTTGTATAGCAGCGCTTCTACCATTGGTGTGTTTCACACACATTGTGTGTGTGAATGAGACACAGTGTAAAGTGCTTTGTAGAACTACTAAGGTTATAAAAGCAGATTGCCATTACCATATACTTCTCAATGAGTAGAGTGACTGAGAGTCCTTATATACTGTATTGTGTGATTAAGTCCAGGTGCTTGTAATCAGGTGAGTTAGAACTTGTGTGTGATGGGAATTGGAGGCCTTGGCGGCCATGTTTGTCTCTGGGAACTGCAGTTTGACGCCGGCATTGTTCCTCACAGAAAACGTCACCATATCAGATATTACACACATTTTCAAATTCGTTTACGTGGAGAGTTCACCATACAATAAATATTTATATTAGCTACTATAGAGAACATCACGTATTCGTGGAAAATTCTGGAAAAATGGAAAATTCTTCAACACCTTCTGACCAATCAGAATTGAGATTTCAACACCACTTTATTATAATTATTATTATTATTATTATCATCATCATCAAGTCAACGTTAGCCAGCTAATTAAATAATCCTTAGGCTTAGGTTGAACCTCAAGAAAAGTATGCTTTCTCCAGTGCAGAAGACAACTTTTCTAGGGGTTATATGGGATTCTATTACGATGAGGGCGTTTCTATCCCCAACACGCGTAGGATCGATCCTATCAACTTTGAGCAAGATAAAGCTAGGTCTGGGCATCCTCTCCAGTCTCTACGAGAGACTGTTGGGCCTTAAGGCAGCAGCAGCCAACGTCATACCGTTGGGCCTATTGCACATGAGACCGTTTCAGTGGTGGCTGAAAAGTCGGGGGTTTCGTCCGAGGATGAAACCTCTGAGAGTAATCAGTGTCACGCGGCGATGCCTACGTGCTCTGAGTATTTGGAGGTGCCCGCAGTTTCTAGCCTCGGGTCACACTCTCTTTACCGCAAGACGGTAATGACAGACGCATCCCTCAGGAGCTGGGGTGCAGTCTTAAATGGCTGTCCAGCTCACGGTCTTTGGAGCGGCCCTCATCTGGAGTGGCATATAAATCACCTAGAGATGTGGGCCGTATTCCTAGCACTGAAATTCTTTCTTCCTCAATTGAGAGGTCACCATGTGCTAGTTGTGTCAGACAACACAGCGGTGGTCTCATATATCAACCACCAGGGAGGGTTACGTCCACGCCCCCTGTTCAGGCAGGCGCAACTAATCCTTCTCTGGGCACAGGGAAAGTTCTTGTCAGTGAGTGCAATGTACATTCCGGGCAGCCGGAATGTTGGGGCAGACATCCTGTCAAGGCAGGGGCCGAGGCCCGGGGGTTGGAGGCTCCATCCACAAGTGGTGGACTCCATATGGCGGAGGTTCGGACAAGCAGAAGTGGATGTGTTCGCCTCCGAGGAGACAACACACTGCCCGCGGTGGTTCGCCCTCACTCCTCCTGCACCATTGGGGCTGGACGCCATGGTGCAAACGTGGCCGAGGTCATGTCTATATGCTTTCCCCCGATCGCTCTGCTCCCACAAGTTCTAGCGAGAGTTCGCCAAGACCGTCTACGTCTGCTGCTAGTAGCACCTTATTGGCCAGCTCGAATATGGTTCTCGGAGATAATTTCCCTGCTCGACGGCACTCCTTGGGAGATTCCCATCCGCAGGGATCTACTGTCTCAAGCCGGAGGGCTGATTTATCACCCTCGGCCAGAACTATGGAAACTGTGGGCCTGGCCCCTGAGGGGCACCAGCTCATAGATTCTAGTTTCACAATTGAGGTTGTAGAGACTATGTTAAACACTAGAGCACCATCCACAAGGAAATTGTATGCGCTCAAGTGGCGGCTTTTTGTCTTGTGGTGTGAGGAACGTCAGCTAGACCCAGTGAACTGCGCAATAGCTACAGTCCTGGAGTTCTTACAAGAACGTTTCTCAGCAGGGTGGATCAGGGTTTACGTGGCCGCCATCTCGGCCAGCCTGTTGATGGAGCCTCTGTGGGGCAACATCCTCTAACTTCGAGGTTCATGCGTGGTGTCAGATGGCTGAGGCCCATCTGCAGGCCGCACATACCTTCCTGGGACCTTTCCGTGGTCTTGGAAGGTCTGTCAGGGGCCCCATTTGAGCCCTTACAGTCAGCCTCTGAGAAGCTTCTGACTCTAAAGGTAGCTGTTCTGCTGGCCCTGACATCTCTCAAGCGAGTGGGTGGTCTACAAGCTCTCTCTGTTGCCCCTTCCTGCCTTGACTTTGCCCCTGGATTAGCCAAGGCCTTCCTGTATCCTAGGCCAGATTATATTCCTAAAGTGCCTACATCGACTGCCCACCCTGTGGGGTTGCAGGCTTTCTGCCTTCCTCCGTTCCTCACATCGGAACAAGAGAGGATGCACCTGCTGTGTCCAGTAAGGGCTCTCTGTACTTACATCCACCGCTCCGGCCAGTGGCGTAAGTCGGAGCAGCTGCTGGTCTGCTTTGGCGGCGACAGTAAAGGTGATGCTGTGTCAAAGCAGCGCATCTCTAATTGGATAGTGGAAGCAATCTCTATGGCTTACGAGGCGCGCGGTCTCGCCACGGTCTCGCCACGCCTCTGGGCCTTTTACTTTTTGCATTCATGCTGCCTCTAAAATACAGTCCCCTCTGAAAGTATTGGAACAGCAAGGCTCATTCTGTTGTTTTTGCTGTACACTGAATACATTCGGGCTTGAGATCAGAAGCTGCATATGAGACGATAGATCAGAATTTCAGCTTTCATTTCCTGATACATCTAGATGTGTTAAACAACTTAGAACATGGCACCTTTTGTGACAGACCACCTCATTTTTAGATGAGCAAAAGTAATGGAACAGATAGTCTTAAAGTATACAACACTTAATATTTGATTGCATATCCTAATAACCTCATCAAGTCAGTGACCCACTATTATACCCATACCATTGTATTTTTCTTTTGTGTTGCTTTTCCAGGCTTGTACTTCAGCTTCTTTCAGTTGTTTGTTTTAGGGGTTTCACCCTTCAGTCTCCTCTTCAGGAGGTGAAATGCTGCATCAGTTGGGTTAAAGTCTGGTGATTGACTTTGCCAGTCTAAAACCTTCCACTTTCCCCACTGATAAATCCTTTGTTGAGTTGTGTTTTTGGATCATTGTCTAGCTGCATGATGAAGTTCCTCCCAATTAGAAATATTCTCAGAAGTAATCTCAGAAATATTTCTACCATAAGAAATATATTGTCACTACATGGTGCAGAAATATTAGTTCATGCTTTCGTCACCTCTAGACTAGATTACTGTAATGCCTTACTGTCTGGATGTTCCAGTAGGAGCATAAACAAGCTCCAGTTAGTCCAGAATGCTAACTTCTTCTTATTATTATTATTATTATCAATAATAATAATAACAATAATAATACATTTATTATTATTACAGTACTATTAATTACGATTTATTAAATATTGGCTGCGTCCAAAATTTTATACTACCCTACTACACGGTAGGTGAAAAGTTGTACGCCAGAGGGCTAATACGTCTGAATTCTCAGTAGGTGAGAAACAGTAGGCGAGAAATACCTGGATTTCCTCTTCGATTCACGTCCGTCGACATGAGTAACCGCTAAAAGGTCTCGTTTACCAACAAACATCACCGCGAAAGAGCGCGCAAAGTAATTTCGTGCGAAAAACAATTTAGTGCGAAAAACAACGGGAACTTGAAAAAAGCCGCAGCAAAATGGAGCATTTTTGGCTGCAACAATCACAAAAAATATATATCAATATAAAAACCCTCCTAAATCCTGTACGGACTGGGTTACAGTGTGTTTCTCTTGTACCAGGTGCTGATGGAGGACCGGCAGAGCGAGGCGGTGTACCTAGAGAGCAGTCCTCTTTTCCTCCAGGCCAAGAACAACCAGCTTGTGTTTCAAGCTCTTCAAGCTCTTCTTTCGTCTCGCAGTTCCTCAAAGGCTGACGCAGGAGAAACGCACGTCTCTGCACCGCTCTATGTTTAGTTTAGTTACAAAATATCAGTGTTTCTGGTAATCCGCTTGGAGCAAGATGTGGACTTGAACGTGGACCTTTAAAAACTGCATTCGGTTTCTCTCTTACTTATAAATGTAGTTAGGAAATGTTTGTTGTGGTTTTCAGTGTTGCACTGAAGCTATGAGCCTTAATGTACTGTAGCTAACAAGTAAAGCTTATCTCTAGCAGTTTAGCATCATGACACGTAAAGCATTTAATCCTTCACTACTAGCAGCTAAAAATTCTTTATTTGTACAGATAGATTACTAAACCAGGCACGTGTGTGACGATTTAAGCGTTCAGTTTCCACACTGCTGACAGTTTAGAGCCTCGTAGCTCTAGTGCAAAACTGAAGACTGAGCTCTGAGCTACATGTTGGGTGTTAAGTGTGTTCATGTCATTCGATATAATGCTGATAGTAGGCTTTGAGTGAGAATACTGGTAGGATTTTGAGTTGACCAGAGATGTTGGTATTGGTCATCCGATTGGCCGCTGTTTATCCCGCCAGCCCTCTCAGGACATCCTAGCAATCCCATGACCCCCCTCTTTTACCCCATACACGTACATATATAGACAGACTCTTTACAGAGATGCTGACGGACAGGGCTGATAGCTGTAGTGCCGAGTAAGATCTCAAGAGACTATAGGAAAACATTTTAGGAAAACATACAGATGTCCTACATACGGATATCCTCGTCCAATTAAAACGCATGAAATGAAGGTTCTGCATCACGGTTATTAGACTCTCCATTGTATTCCACACTAAAGCAGTCTCCCTAAATACATTTCACAACGCAGTCAGTTTTGAAAGATAATTAAAATGAACAACAAACAAGAACACAGAAAAATCTGGGGGGGGAAAAATCTTTTATTTCACACGGGGGAGAGGGGGGTGATGGGGTAATACAGTAGTGTTTCTCCCCAAACATAATCAACAGAGCTCCATCTCCTGGAAGATCACAACACCTGCACTGTGGATTAATCATTTCTAGTGCACACGACTCTGATTACGATTTCAGAAACATCTAGATATTGAAGCATTTCAACTGTGAAAGTGATTTATTTTGATTTTTTTCCCCATCCACGTAGCTCAGATAAAAGTCAGCCAGCCGTGCAGGAGTCACACCACTGTGTTTCGGATGGACCCGATCCCCTCGATCTGACACTCCACCACGTCTCCTGTCTGTAACAAAGAAACGACGGCATGGCTCGGATCATTACAAAGCAATACTGCTCTTTTAAATAGTTGCATGATTTAAGTGAAGGCTAAATCTATACAATAATTAAGCTTGCGATTTAACGCACAAGACACAGCTGGGCGGAGAAAATTTACTCCGATTTATTAGCGTACTTTTAAGATCATGGTCATTATGTGCATTTCAGATTTTAGTGATCGGTAATTCACTTTCTTAACCACTGAGCTACCACTTCCTATTTGTTAATCAGTTTAAATGAGTGGAGCACAGGATCGAACCCTGATGCATACCACAACAAACTCGCCAACTCCTCAGCAGATGTTTTGTCTGTGATGAAAAATCACACACCGTAAAATAATTAATTGGTCGAGAGTTGTGACGCGATCGCATATCATCGAAATACAGGCATCCCATTGAGGATTAAAGCTCCTCACGAGGAAAATTTGTCCGTTAAAATGTCACCGTTGCCTTTCGTTTATGTCTGCAAGCCGCGTGTGATGATAGAGCTTCTGTTTTTATTATGTCTGCATGTTGCGTTGGACACGTCTACCCTTTTTCCAAATAGAAAACTATTTCAGCTACTTTTCATAAACACTTGTGGCTTTTCAAGTGCTAGCTTTATGAGTAGAGATAAAACATTCTGATTGAACACGTCCTTTAGTCATGTGCTGAAAATAGAACTCTTGGGGCCTCACCGAAATAATTTGCGCTTCACTGCTGTGTAAATTACGTTCCTAATGACTTGCGATTGATGTCAAAGTCATTTGGAGGCACTGCGACTTGAACTCGTAGGAATATTTGATGGTTTTTGTGAAAGTACAATATCAGTATTTTTGTTTAGTGTGTTTGTTTGTTTTTAAACAGTAGGTGTGCTACTCCAGACTTCATGCTACTTTGCAGCTCCATGTGATAAATTAACACTACTGTGATCAATTAATTTATAATCCCAAACAGTGCATTATAGCAGTCTGCATAACGTCCGAATACCGTATTTTCTGAATTATTAAGAATCCCCCCCTGCCCCACACACACATTTGCAGGCGCTGTGACTTCTACTTGTAGGGACCTGTTTATTTTGGTTTTAGCCAAATGACAATATTAATTAAAAACAAACTACACAACATAAGTAGGTGTCTGATGGGTCATGTTTTAGAAGCAGTACAAAGAACTAATCAAATTTAGCACTCAGGTGTAGTCACGAGGTTTGTTTTGATGCCACATTTTATTCAAAAGCTCATTAACTAGAATTTTATGCAAAACATTACTTTTCTCATGGGGGGAGGGGCGTGTTTGCTGGTTTAAAAGAAATTAGCCATGAGGTGTGTTCAAATGTTGGTTCTAAAAGAAACACTTCGGCCGGCAAGACGAAGATGCTAAGAGAAGAGCGAGTGTAATTAACTTTTGTTCATGTAGATGGGCATTTGAGATCTAAACTTGGACCCAAATTAATGAGAAACGTAAGCACATGATTATGATTAACACATCAGTGTAAACAGCAACACACCGTAAACACTCGTGCAACACTGCATGGCCACGGACCTTAAAATCAACACGTTTTCCATGTGGCGCGTTAATGCTAACGCCTAATCGAAAAGCTTTCTGACTTCGTATTACTTTGTGTTTCCTCTCACCAAAAGTAATCTCAAAGGGTACATCTGTACAGATGTTCCTGCCTCAGTAGGAGATAACTCCGGAGCTGTTTTCTGACTCATGTCTGTAATCGCTTAGTTCCGCACGGTTTGGAACGTCATCAAACGCCAGATGTGATCGATGACTTTCTAAACCAGGCCATCACCAAGGGCACCTCTTAACGTTTCCGAGGATTTCGGCTCGCCGAAACTTATCTCGCCCCTGTCTCTTATGTATATTTACTCAGGGGATTAAATGAGCCACGGTGTTTCTCCATCACCATGACCAGGTCATATTAGTCTTATAGAGATTCACAGGATTGGAAAATGGAGAACAAGTCTACGCAGTGTAAGAAACTGGAAACTGAGCTCACCTTTAGAAAGATGGGTGGTTTTCTGAACACGCCCACTCCTGGAGGTGTGCCTGTTAGAAACACGTCGCCTGGGTACAGAGTCACAAACCTGCGTTCAAGACAAACAAACAAAGCTGTACAGAAGACACTAGGGATGCATTAACAATACAGCAATGTCTCAGTGCTCGCAGATCTGAACTGCTCACACGTGCAACAGTTTCTCTGCACGGTCACGTTACTGCTTAATGTGCTGCACGATTCAATGAGCACAGTATCAAACCTATACCGGTACTGGTATCAGTGCATCCCTGGAAGAGTCCGAAGATTGAATCTGAACGCTGCTTTAAGATCAGGTCAGTGAAATATGTTCAACACCATGCGCTGGATACTTACTGCGAGACCCACGCCACCACCTTCTCCGTCTTAAAGATCAGCTGACTGGTGTTGCTGTCCTGAACCACATCACCGTTTACCAGGCACCGGATCCCCAGATTGTGGACGTCTGATTTAAAGACAGCACATTACAGCTCTGACTCACAGCCTCGTGTTTTTTTACATTCACACCAACCCCCCCACCTACCCTTCAGTGCGTCCGTGGTAACAAGAGCAGGCCCTAGTGGACAGAATGTGTCGAATGTTTTTCCCAGAAGCCACTGCTTGCCATTGTTCATCTGCCAGTCACGAGCGCTGACGTCATTGGCTACGGTGAAGCCGGCAACGTGACCGAGAGCGTCCTCCTCCTGAGAATAACAGGCATGAGCGGAAGACGCCCTTTTTTTTTTTTTATAGGAATGAATTTCTAATTTGGTATTGATTTTTCTCCTCACATCAAACGTAGCCAAGATAAGTTTAATATCTGCGGTCTGCTTCTTTAGTTTTTGCACTGGAGCTGTGAGAATAATGTAGCTAACAGATGGAACAAACAGGAAGTCTATCTCATGCAAAATCATCAAGTTCTTCAGACTCGCTGATATGGTTTAGGACATCGTGTCACTTACTGTACCTTCCATGTATTTTTCCATATCGCTTATCCTAGACAGGGTCATGGGGGAGCCTGGAGCCTATCCCAGGAAATTCGGAGCACAAGGCGGGGGACACCCTGGATGGGGTGCCAAGCCATCGCAGGGCACAATCACACACACTCACACATTGTGTTGGAACACACTGGAAATGCCAATCAGTCTACAAAGTGTGTCTTTGGACTGGGGGAGAACATGTAAGCTCCACACACATACAGGGTGGAAGCAGGATTCGAACCCCCAAACCCGGAGGTGCGTGGCAAACATGATAACTGCTAAGCCACCGTGCCTCGCCTTACTGTAACTTATAAAGATTTACAGTAAACAGTGAGCTAATTTAGCCTCATTCTTCCGACGCAAAACTGAAAAATAAGAAGCGTCGTGTGCCAAACATATCTTGGCGGACTTTTGAGACGACCAAAAAAAAAAAATTGCCAGTTGATTTTTCACTAAAACAGACCTTCAGACTTGAGGATCGGACGTAAACTATTTTTCAGAGAGGAAATTGTGTTGAAGCTATAAACCGATAACATCTGCCCTATCTTAAATCGTTATTCTTTTTATAATCGGGTAGAATTGATTGTTTTTTGTCTAAAATGTTCAACATTATGTGCTTTGACTCGCCTTCACGTGCTTTCCTTTTTTTCCGATCACAAAGGCGAGCTCCACTTCCCAGTCCACCTCCTGCAAAAAAGAGCAACGTTAGTTAGTAATGTGTCACTCAGTAAAGTCGCCTCTGCCTTCCAGACGAGCAAAGGTAACAAAGGTTAGGCCAAAAAAAAAATAAAAAAATCACACTTTGGATTAATTTTTTACAAATGTAGCCCTGATGTCAAACTGAACACATTTTGCAGAAACAGCTTCTACACTGATTCCTGAACAAAACAAAAACTGGAATTTTCCCAGATGCTGCGAGTCTACTGGAGTTAATAGCCACATATTCAGCAGCGTAATCAAACAGATGTAATTATTTAAATATGTACAAAAGTCGCAGAGCTAAAAACGGTCAGAGCTCCATCCTGAAGCTAAATCATGTTGGCCATCGTAGTTAAACCATGCAACATTTATTTTTAAATAAATAAATAAACAAATAAAGGCTGGTTTTGCGACGCCAATACGAGGAAATCACAAAAATGTATTTTTTTTTGGAAAATTTTAAAACGATCGAACAACCTGCACTGGACCACTTGAGATGTAATGACCCTTTCAGCTCTGAGTTTTGCCTTTTATGGGCAAATTGTTTTTAAATCCGGTCGGAATTTTTTTTGTTTGGTTTGGCGTATGAAAGCATTTACACACAACTGTAACAGATAAAACTAAAGAAGGAAACGAAGTCGGATACGAATCATGTGTTCTCTGATTGGTCGCATTACGGATGAGGTGGGAACACTTTTGGATAAAATATTTCTATGGTTCATTATGATTGTCTCACACGATCAAATACACACACTTACGATATGTCTAAGTTTACACACTAACTTATACGCTGCACATTTGAGCTTATCGTTTGTCCAAACTGAGGCTAGCTGTAGATGAGGTGGTCGTGACCTGGCTCTTGGTTGGCAGGTGGATGTTGTCGTAGGGGCCCGTGATGGAGGAGGGGAACTTGCTGAAGATGATGGGCTCAGTGGGGATGGGGGCATTCTGCTCCAGGCAGTGGTCTCTGTAGTTCATACCCACACACACCACCTTGTCCGGGCCGGTGACCGGAGCCAGGAGCTGAATATCAGTGTGAGGGAGCACACACTTGCCACTGGACATGGCTCTGAAACAGAGAAGCAGCTATGGAGTTAGAATCATGCCATTAGAGATCTGCTGCTGTAAAAGTCTCATTGCAGCGTAACAGTCGGAAAATTTTCATCCCTTCGTCAAAAAATCCTGAGTTGTATGATGCCAAAAGTTGTTTTACACAAATAACCCACTTCCTGTGAGCGATTAGCTCCCTCTAGTGGCTCACTGTGTGTTTAGAGACATTATCAGTGTTCTAAAAACATGATTTCCACCAGTGCCAAGAACATTTTGTTGGCCAGCAGATACTGGAGGTAAATTTTAACAGCGAATACTGATCTTTAGACAACAGGACAATGATTTATCATGTTTTAGTCATTTGGTGGTTACTTATAGACTAAGTTTAGTCAGCTAAACCTGATCTAAGCCTTAAGGACTGAATTCTCAGTTGTAAGCTGTTTTGGATATCAGGAAAAAGATTAAATATAAGTGAGTCCATGAAGTCTGCCCCACCTCTGAGCACACTCTATGCCCTTCTCTCCCAGCTCCAAGAACTCTCTCATGGTGGACGGGACGGTCTGATCAAACGCCTTCAGGTCGACGACGCCGTTCGCGCTCTCCACACCGACCCTCGCACTTCCTTCGGCTCCCCGTCGGCGGAACTGAACCAGGCGCATGTTGGCTGAGGTGAGGGTGCGTGTGCCTGAGCCTACAGAAAACACATGACCAAGTCTCCTCAAACTGAGCCACGAGCCCCACACCACTCTCATCTCCTCTCTCTCTCACACACATACACACACACAGGGGTGAAGGGTCAGAGAGAGAAACAAGAGGACATCAGCGTCAGAAATAAAGAGAGAAAGATTTGAGACTCAGAAAGTGTATAAACGATGTTTTGGAGAAATAAATCTGTCGTATTAGAAATTCTTTATTCTAATATTTTGAGATACTGGGTTTTTGATTTCCAAGAGCTGTAAGCCGTAATCATCGAGATTTAAAAAAATAAATAAATAAAGGCTTAAAATATTTCACTTTATGTGTAATGAATCTAGAATATATGAAAGTTCCACTTTTTGAATTACATTACAGGGAAAAATGAACTTTTCCACAATATTTTGAGATGCACCTGTATTTCTCTATCTATGAAACTCACACTGAACTATGAATTCACTAATCCCATCTATCCATCCATCCATTTTCCATACCCGGAGGAAACCCCCAGAGCACGGGCAGACCATGCAAGCTCCGTGCGCACAGTGCAGAGGCGGGATTAGAAGCCCCAACCCCAGAGATGTGAGGCAAATGTACTAACCAACCACTAAGCCACCCTGCCCCCCTCACTAATCCCAAATTAATAACAAACTTTTCAATAACTATATGCAGCTAACGCATTTATTAAAGTTCCGTATTCATTATACAGTTGTGATACAACACCACAGCTGGTCAGAATGTACTGATTGGTTTTCTATCACAGGAGCTCTGACGGTAGTTCTGGCTGTAATTCAAATCACATGGTTATATCAATGCACTTGTAACACATTATCGTTTCTATCGCTACTTTGTAAAAAAAAAATATTTAAGGAAGGAGTCTCCAGTGTCTACGTTTTTTTTTTTTGTTGTTGCTTTTGAGACAGAGGACGCTGCGCTTCCAGGTCTCTCAGTAACACGACAAGCTGCATTGTGTTTGCTTGTTTGTTTGTTTGTTTTGTCTTATTGCCTTCAAGAGAGGGAAAACAAGAGCCTGGTGAAGGAACGACTGTTTATAGCTGCTATAATATAAGCGATAACAGGAACTTGTTCTTGTGGATGTTCTACAACATCAAATCGAATTAAACGCATAAAATTGACGCCGTTCTTGAATAAAAATATTTGAAATATTCAGTGTGGGAATATTTCCCTGCTATAAGAGGAGTAAATAACTTACAATAACTTGCTGTTATTGGAAAATAATCCACTTAGGGATGGTAATAGTAAGTCAACTTCATCACACCTTTCTGTCTTGGATTATTTTCCTATAACAGCACGACACTAAGTGTTTTATTCCTTTGTATATCATACCTGGTTCCCTACCTGATTCTGGGAATAACAATTCTGCATCAAATGTAGACTTTCAACAGGAAGAGGTTTCTCCACGACAAGTGAGAGTGTGAGTGAGTGTGTGAGAGAGTGAGAGTGAGTGAGTGAGTGAGTGAGAGTGTGTGTGTGTGTGTGTGTGTGTGTGTGTGTGTGTGTGTGTGTGTGTGTGTTCACGTGACTCCAAATTCGTTAACCTTTGTCCAGCAGTAAAGTTCACAATAAAGCCGCTCACCTCTGCAGGTTCTCGTGTCCGGAAGTAAATAAACACACCTGCCGAATTACTACTTCCGGGTTTACTACCTGCAGTCCGGTAGATTAAATTTAATCTACTTCAACGCGATAAAGTGACCATATTATTCAAATTTGTCGTTTTTTTTATCATGAATTTGTAATCATAAAACTTTACAAAAATTATTCCGTGTTTCTATTGTCTTGTTGATTTCGCGACCGCGCAGAAGTTTCTACAACAACAAATCCCGTGACTCGACAGCGCGGTCACGTGATCATTCAGTCAGCTGACAGCCGTGTCTCATTGGTGCAACGTCAAACTGCGTGTTAAGGAATACGTAGTGAACTTCAGTAAGACCGGGTTTCATATTACACCTAGTGTCCTTATATAGGAAGCAGGACGGCGTTTGGGATCGAGCCATTTTGTCTTGAAGTGGAGTGGAAACCAGCGACATGGCTTTGAGGTAATGATTACTAAACGTTTAAAAAATGTGTTTGTGAGTTAATATAGTAAAATATTAAGTTAAATATGTATTTAAAGTGAAGTCGTGCTTGTTAGCTGGACGCATTTAGTTTTTAATGTTTAAGATTTGTATATTATATTTATATATAAATATAATATATATAACATTTATTATTACTATTATTATTGTTATTAGTTTTATTATTTATTTCTAAACATTGGCTTCTTCCTTCTCTCTTTCATTCATGCAGTAGTTGCCTTTGTCTTAAAATGAGTTTCACTTCTTGTGAATCATGAGCTCAGTTCTTTCTGCACTGAAGTTAATCTACATTTATATATATGTGTCTTCTATTTTTAATATTCAGTTTTACTTTTCTGGCTTTAATTGTTGTTGTTGTTTTGCATGTTCTGCTTCAAGGAAAAATGTAACTACATGGCTAATTTTATTACTAAACTATGTTTTTCTTTTAAAAGTATTATTATTATTATTTTATCTCCCTAGTGTGCAACCTGTTCAGTGGACCACTGACTACAAGGACAAAAAGTGAGTGATTAAGAGGACAGAGGTCTCTTGTGGATTGCTTCAGTATCAGATAGATTAGACTTTACACTCCGGTATCAGATCAGTGATGGGTCACGGCTGATGTCTGCCAAACACTTGGACACGTCTGAGTCTTGGAGTCCCACTTCTGCAGTATCCCTTATCTGCTTCCTCATCCACTGCATCCATGATTACACAAACACACACACACACACACACACACACACAGTGTGATTTTTTTTTTTTGTATATATTTAAAAGTTATACCCATCATATCAGTTATCGAGTATACTTATCAGTTAGGGGTTCGGGCAGTGGTCACCAACTCTGTTCCTGGAGATCTTCCTTCCTGGAGATTTTAGCTCCATCCATATTCGTGATCACCTGACCATCTAGTTACTGATCAATTAAAAGAGGCGTGTTAGATTTTGATTGGAGATGAACCCTGCAAGATTTTAGAGCTCAAGGAAGAGAGTTTGTGACCACTGAATTAGTATAAGGCGTGTTTGTCGTCTGATGTTTGCTTCTTCATGTTACGGCGATTTACTGGGGTTCTCGAATGTTTTGAATCCAGGGAACCTTCCCAGAGTGAAAGAATTACCCCCCCCCCCCCCCCCCCAATAAGATCGCAGAACTTATTTAATCCTAGGAACAACGCTGCGAATAGGTATTGTCGTACTCATTATTATTTTTTTTGTTTTGAGCCATTAGAGCTTTTTATGCCTGAAGTTTCCTCTCATAGAGATGTAGCTTTAACATCATAACAGGTGTCCTTCAGCCTCTTCCCGAGAACAACTGTCTTGTAGCGTGAAGTTAGTGTTCTGTCAGTTTAGTATCATTCCTCCTGTCAATGTGTGAAGGGAGAAAAGTGGAACGTTGAAAGCAGGACGTAATGCAGGTGATTTTTAAGTAGTTTTTGACTTAAATCTCTAGTAAATGTGTCTTCCTGCTGTTTCACGTTTTATTTATTATGTAGCTCGATGCTCGTGTGCTTCAGGAAAGTATTCAAAAGGAGAACCTCTTGTGAAACGTGTCTGTCGTTCACAGTTACGACGGCGTCCTTTTGGTAGCGCAGAACTTTGACGACCTTCCCAGTGAGCTGGAGGGACTGAAAGCTCCTCTGCAGGATTATAGTGCTGTGAGTTCTCTCACACACACACACACATGATCAAAACGGAGTTATAGAAGGATTGACCTGAAGTGTTTACCCATGATGCTCCCTGTCTCGCTCAGGTGGACAGCGCTCTGACGGACAGTGTGGTCATCCTGAAGGTTGATGATTTGCCAGGACACAGGCTGGTGTTCGCCCCTACAGGACCGCTTAACCGAGACTACGATGACGTCAGGCGCTTCAGTGACGCCGCCGAGAAAGGCGTTAAGAGGTCCGCAGTGCAGCACGTAACATTTAAGCCAGGGGTGTCCAGTCTTACCCGGAAAGCATCGGTGTAAGTGCAGGTTTTCATTCCAACCAAGCAAAAGCCACACCTGAGTCTATTGAAAGCTAAGATCAACTGATTAAACAGGTGGAATCAGGTGTGGCTCCTGCTTGAATGGAATGAAAACCTCCACCCACACCGGCCCTTTCCGGATAACCAGGACAGCCCTGATTTAAGCTTTCAGAACGATCCTTTCTTAGGATCAGTGTTATTTAACGCTCAATTGCACTGGAGAAGAGCTGCATGAGATTGTGTGGTCACATGATCTGCTCAAAGAGGAATAGTTTTTTGTTTTGTTTTTTGTTTTCTCTTGTTTGTTTGTTTGTTTAAACGATACTTATCCTTATACCACAGCAGCTCTGTTGAAATCTTGAGTCTGATTGGTCAGAATACATTTTCCATATCAGCAGCTCTGACTGTGTTTTAACGTTTCTTGGGAAGGGTCTCCAGTGTCTGAGGTTTGTACCAGTCCGATGTAAGACAGGAAGGTGTTCAGGACCTTTCCGATCTCCTGGTCACAGAGCGGCCGTTTTTAGCTGCCATAACATCAGTGAGAACAGGAACGAACATGTTTTGTGGCCGTGTGTCGCACTTTCATTCCTCAAAGTGACCCCAAGTCTCATTTCATCAGGGCTCTGAAGGCAGGCATGCAGCACCCCCTGCTGGTGTGTCCTCCACACAGCGCTTATAAGAAGAACACCTTAGCGGCGGTCCTGGGAGCCTTGCAAGCTCTGTACCTGGTGAGCGCTGTCTCTTGGCTCGTGTCTGATTATAGAAATACGATATCTAGGTGTGTGTGTGTGTGTGTGTGTGTGTCTTTTTTAAAATAAGAATAAGCTTTTCAAACACTACTCTGTTCCTTGTCGGTGTGTATGAAAGCCCCTGGAGCTGCGGGAGGTGAGGTCATCTCCTCATAAAGTGGTTTTATTGGGTTTGTGGGTGAAGGACAAGCCTCAGGGTGAGCACATCACCGAGCTCGCCATGGCTCTGGAGAGCGGAAGGTTAGTGTTGGTTCATGAGAGACGTTTATTTGTGTGTGTGTATGTATATCTGTGGAATTACATTTTGCATGTTGTTTGGATCTGAACCCGCTGCTTCTAGCTCTCTCAGCAGACACTGATCATGCCTAATCATGTAGCATTACGAGCAGGTAGCCAAGCTGAAGTCGCTCCACTTTTCACCCTTTATTTGGTTAGATGGTGCGTTAGTCACAAATAAAACACTGGAATCCCTTTGATGTAACTTGGTACTAGCCGGCTGTAGCGTTGCCTACAGTGAAATACAAATAACGCTTTACAGCAGCTACTTTAACTGCTGAGGTGTTCCTAATTTGCGTATTGCGTGTATTCTTAAGCCCTTTTATTAGAATACGGGTGTAAAGATTATCCTAGGCTGTTATTTTAATATTAAGTCTATTTATGTTTAATCACTGAACTGTGCTAATAAGCTTTTGTGACTCCACACTATTCATGAAGGCTTCTGGGGTGTGTGTGTGTGTGTGTGTGTGTGTGTGTGTGTGTGTGTGTGTGTAGGGTAGTGTATCGGGACATTGGTGGCTCTGATCCAGAGCGTATGGCTGCACCGCGTGCAGCTGAATACGTGCAGGAAGTTTTCAAGGACACCAACGTGCAGGTTAAATACTCCACTGCAGCGCTGAACCATGAACACTTACTCCTTATCATCACAGCATAGTGTCTGTCTCTCTCTCTCTCTTTCTCTGTATGCCTCTCTTTCTGTCTGGCTGGCTCTATTCCATGCCTGTCCGTCTCTGTTCTCTTCTTGTTCTCTCTCTCTCTCTCTCTCTTTCTTTCTCTGTATGCCTCTCTTTCTGTCTGGCTGGCTCTATTCCATGCCTGTCCGTCTCTGTTCTCTTCTTGTTCTCTCTCTCTCTCTCTCTCACACATTACTCTCTTGTCTCGCTCCCTCCTCTTTTTGCCTCATTCAATCTAATGTCTTCATTTTGTCCCATCCCCTCTCTCTCTCTCTCTCTCTCTCTCTCTCTCTCTCTCTCTCTCTCAGGTGAAGGTGGTGAGTGATTTGAGGCTGTTGGAGAAGGAGTATCCGTGTTTGGCTGCAGTTAATCGCTGTGCTAACAGTAAGAGTTTCTTCATCAGGACGTTATAGTACTATTGAAATGTATTCATTTGTCCTGTACAGTATTTTTAACTTTTCAGTCATAGCTTATTACTAACAAATTGTTCTTTGTGTGTGTGTGTGTGTGTGTGTGTGTGTGTGTACACCATGCAGCTGTCCCACGCCATCAGGCCCGAGTGATTCACCTTGAGTATTGTGGGGAGGGACCCATTCAGAAGACCCTTATGCTAGTGGGCAAGGTGTGTGTGTGTGTGTGTGTGTGTGTGTGTGTGTGTGTGTGTGTGTGTGTGTGTGTGTGTGTGAGAGGGTGTATCTGTCATGTTAACTGTTGTGTTGTGCTGTAGGGCATCACCTATGACACCGGTGGAGCCGACATCAAGGCTGGAGGTTTCATGGCTGGCATGCACAGGGATAAATGTGGATCTGCTGCTGTAGCTGGCTTCTTCCAGGTGTGTGTGTGTGAGGGGGGTTTAATAGCAGTTTAGCCCTGCAAAAACGTAAGTGAGGACAGGGACTAACTTGTCTCACACAACATTAAATGTTACTATAAACACATAAAGGACGTTTTGTTCTGAGGCAAATTGCTGTTCTATAAGCGGAATAAAACACTTGGGGCGTGTACCGTTATTACAAAACGACGAACTTCAATACGGTAACACTTCGAGTGGGAGTCACGTCACACGACACGTCTTTGATTATTTCCTATAACATTACACCCCCGAGGGTTTTATTCCTTACTTATTACTGCTCACACCGCTACTCATTTAAATTATGCAGTTAATATAATAATAATAATTATTATTATTAAATTGTATTAAAGTAATTAATAAAACTAAGTATCATGTAATTATTGATAGGCTAGCAAGACGACAGTGATGATGAGTTATGATGAATGAAAGCGTATAAAACCCCCGTCGCTATCGGCGTCCTTATATCTGAAAAACAGCTGGGAGTTGAGGAGTTTTTCACCTCTGTGTTGTGAGTTAATCTCTGCTTCTTTCCTTTCTGTCTCAGATTCTGGCCAGGCTGAAGCCCAAACAGCTGAAGGTTGTAGGTTCCATGGCGATGGTGCGCAACAGCGTGGGCTCAGGTGGGGGATCTCTTACGCAGGCTGGTGTAGATGAGTGTGGGGGGAGGGGATGTGTGCTGATTCAACACTTTCCTTATACAGTTAGCACATCTGTCTGTCTGTCTTAGCATGTTTGCCTCGCACCTCCGGGGTTGGGGGTCGAATCCCATCTCTGCCCTGTGTGGGCGGAGTTTGGTTTCCTACAAGTACTCCAGTTTCCTCCCCAGTACAAAAACATGCGTTGTAGGATGATGTGGCATTTCTAAAGTGTGTGTGTGTGTGTGTGTGTGTGTGTGTGTGTGTGTGTGTGTGTGTTTGCTTGCAGACTGCTACGTGGCTGACGAGCTGATCGTATCTCGAGCTGGTCGCAGAGTGCGTGTTGGCAACACTGATGCCGAGGGACGCATGGTCATGGTGGACCTGCTCTGTGAGATGAAAGAGAAGGTATATACACACACACGCACGTGCGCGCACGCAGTAATCCAGCTGTCGATTGGAGCTCGTCCTGTGTTTTAGCACCCTGCTGGTGAAAGGGTCACAAATCTAGTATTTTATTGAATTAAATTTGAATTTATTTGCAGTTTCATTACAGCTCACTGAAAGCTATATGATGTGTAGCATCACGACCGGAGTCTAAACCGTCATGTGACTTTATCACTCCAGATCAATGTTTATCAGAGATCCGCGCTAACGCCTATCCGTGTCGTCCGTTACTCTGACCTCATCAGCATTGTGACCTCATCACAGTACACGATGTCTCCTCGTGTCCCTCAGAAAGATTTGCCTTTACTCACCGTGTTCCTGCGCACTGCACGTCTACATCAACACCTTTAGCCTAGCGTTTGTTAAAGGGTTTTTTTTTTTTTTTGTTTGTTTGTT
Organism: Ictalurus furcatus; assembly: GCF_023375685.1. Classification (NCBI taxonomy): domain Eukaryota; kingdom Metazoa; phylum Chordata; class Actinopteri; order Siluriformes; family Ictaluridae; genus Ictalurus; species Ictalurus furcatus. The sequence continues at coordinate 3,620,097 of NC_071259.1, forward strand.
TGTTTTTTGATGAATGTGCGGTCATGTGTTTTTGTTAGCGATGACACCGTTCTAATACCCAGGACCGCTATCAGGATGATCGCAGCAAAAAATAGTGGGTCAGATATCTGCGAGGAAAAGGAGAACGAATTCAATCCGATCTTGTAACTACTGGAATTAAAGTTCTGCGGTTAAAAAAAAAATATATATTAAAGCTTAATGTTTTATTTTTATGGGATAGGTTTTGGAATTGACTGTCCAAGTTTTAGTATCCGTATTAGAAAAGAAGAAATGGTATTGTCGTCATGTGTAGTTTTAGTTTTTATGGACTACATTAACAAAAGCCTCATTTAAAAATGTAAGCACTTAGAAGATTCAAAGTATGTTAGATAAGTAGTTGTGTGTGTGTGTGTGTGTGTGTGTGTGTGTGTGTGTGTGTGTGTGTGTGTGTGTGTGTTTCCCTCAGGCGGTGAATGAAGTCTCTCCACATCTCTTCACCATCGCCACTCTGACCGGTCACGCCATCAGAGCCATGGGACCCAATTACTCCGTAATCTCACATACACTCTTGACACATTTAGCCGCTTTCCGCTAGCAGCGTGTACGAAACTTCACCGACACGTCGCACAGCGTTCTTAACTTGCACGTGAAAAGGAAGAGCAAGTGCTGCTCTGTCGATCCTACACGCTTTTCTAGCACTAGGGCGAGATGTTTTTTACGTTCCTGCGTTGATGTACACGCTCTGAGCAAAAGTGCAAAACGCTGACGCTAAGCACGTCTGAAATATAGTGTTTGAAACCGAGTCGGTTGACAATGAAGCATGTCTGAGAGAAGTTTTTGTGGTTTTTTTTGTGTGTAAATAACACCGATCTCGGCGTGTTTAGATCATTCTGGATAATGGAGCTGCACGTCATGAAGACAACGGCCTAAAGTGGCAGAAAGGTGTGTGAGGGTGCAAAAAGGATTTTGAATTTAACGTGTGCTGGAACTTACTATATGCTGATTGTACTTATATTGTGTGTGTTTGTGTGTGTGTGTCAGCGGGTGAGGTCCTGGGCGACATGTTCGAAGTGTCCACTATCCGTAGGGAGGATTACGAGTTCCATAAAGGGAAGTCTGAGTATGAGGACATCCTGCAGTGTAACAACTTGCCCTCCTCTGCCACGCCACGTGGACACCAGACTCCTGCAGCCTTCCTCATCATGACCTCCGGCCTGGACCAGGTGCACACACACACACATATATATATATACACACACACACACACACACACACACACTAATGGTATTCCGAGTATCACGTTCCCCATGATTAAACAAAATCACACGAGTCTTGTTCTCTCTCTCTTATTCAGCATGGACTGGACTCTGAGAAGCCTCTCCCCTACTCCCATATTGACATCGCTGGTTCCAGTGGTCCTTTCCCAGGAGTCCCCACTGGTGCCCCTCTTCTCGCCATGGCAACCAAATACGTTCTCCAGAACTGACGTGCCTCCTGTGAGAACTGACCCACATTTTCACTGATTGAAAACCAAAACCATTACATATTCCGATTTTATATTAGTCTATTATTTAAAAATTAATTAATTAATTAATTAATTAATTAATAATAATAATAATCAGACAATCCTGGGTCATTCTACAAGTGAAAAGTGTAACGGTTCCAGATTTGGCAGCTCGTTTGTGGGAAAGCGTTGTGTGACGGTTCTTGTATCGATTATTCCTTTCTATATATAATTTACTCAGAATAAATCTACCTATCCGTCCGTGGCTTCGTCTTCTTCTTTCAGTGCTATCGCTCCATCCGTGCATAGTCTCATCCCTCCAGACCATTCCCTCTCATCTCTAAACGAGATCCGAACAAAAAAATACTCTGGGATGATGACAAATTTGAAAGATCCAGCTTTATTGTGTACGAATGGCACGAAGAGGTGTCGGCTCGTCAAATAATTCTGATTCAGCACGAAAAAAAAACAAGCTCATGGTTTTTAAATGTAGAAATTCTGAAGCTTGATTTAGTAGCAAGTCCATACAGAACTGAAGGAACTTTTGGAATTAAAGTAGATGGGTATGATGGGGTAGTTGGGTATTATGAAATAAGGGACAGTTTTAGTAAAGTGCAGGCATGACTACAAAATAAAACGAACAGTATAATTCTTATATACATACTGTATATGCACATCATGATGTACACGGTGGATAAAATATTTAATCGAATTTAAAATACACATTGAATTATGCATCATTTTATGACAGGCAATTTATCAGACACTACACAATTTAGGCAAGCACATAATGGACACGTCAGGCTTTTACAGATTAGGACCACATATTCGAAAATAGTTATTATAACCGTAAATCTGAAAGCCAGCATAGAGGGGCTGAGTGAATGTGGTTTGGACCCTGTGGAGAAGAGTCACGGTGTCCGAGACACTGTAGAAGGACAGCGTTCCTGCCTTGTGATCCAGATACACTCCTATTCTGGAGGAGAATGACTCTACAGGGACCTCGATGCTCCTGTTATTGTGTCGGAAGAAGTAATTCGACTTAAAACAAGTGAAACACCAGGACTTGTCGTTTTGCTCGAAGCTAGACTCGTTGCTCTGGCCTTTCCTGCTGACGCTTTTATAAGCGACCGCGATTGTAGAATTGCACTGGCTAACCTGCTCGACCTCCCAGTAACAACGCCCCGAGAGAGCCTCTTTACACAGAACTTGCTGTATCATGTCAAATCTCTCGGGATGATCAGGAGCGTTTTGAGCCTGACGAGTCACCGTCACTTTTCTGTTCTCCTCAGACAGACGGAGCCGATGGTGTGCCGTGTTTGGATCCAGAGTCAGCTGACAGAAATCTGTTTCGGGGGGGGGAAATAAGTTTTAAAAAGTTATGACAACTATTTTAAAAGATTAGAATGAAAGGTAAAAGATAAAAAGCGAAGCCACTGGGTCATCCCTAGTAGTGTGCTCCAGGGCTCTGCCTCCATTGTGTACGAACACCAGTGGCTCCCGGGGTGGTGCAAGGGAAAAGTATGCACACTATCCTTGAGAGATTATGAATTCAAATCCCAACAGACCGTGAAGCAGTTATGGACCTCTTGTTATTAGTGACCCACTCTTCATGCTTATCCAGCTGCACGCCAGAACACTAACAATTTCCTACACTCCCAATGGCTCTGTTCAAACCTTTTGATTGACTTTTCTATGAATCTCCCAGATTGGAAGGTAGTACTGCGATACTGATGGTGGTTGATCAGTTGAACTTGCTAGTTTATTCCATTTACAGGTCTCCCCCCAGCATATCGAACAGCGGTGGCCATATTCCACCAGCCCCCCGTCATTCTGTGTCTGTCTTCCCCAGAGTACTGGTGCCCGTGGTTTTCTATGACCTGCAAGAATCCCACTTTTATGATGGGCTGAATTTGAATTTGTGTGCACTCTCCTTAATAGCTCCATTACCTGGTAGACTGAGAGGGTTTCGGTCCAGAGGAGTGGCCATGGGTTCTTGTCAGGGACGTGCTAGAACCCCAACTCAAATTTGGCAAAGTAGTTCCTGCTTGCCCAACCACGTGGCGGCTGTGGCTGAGGTGGTAGAGCGGGTTGTCCACTAATCGTAGGGTTGGCGGTTCGATTCCCGGCCCACGTGACTCCACATACCGAAGTGTCCTTGGGTATGTGAGCCCCAAGTTGCTCCCGATGGCAAGTTAGCACCTTGCATGGCAGCTCTGCTACCATTGCTGTGTGAGTGTGTGTGTGAATGGGTGAATGAGACACGGTGTAAAGCGCTTTGGATAAACGCGCTGTATAAGTGCAGACCATTTACATGACTTACTACTAAGGCAAGATCATTTGCATTCTCCCTGACACATAGGGACAATTTCGAGTAGACAGTCCACCTTTCGTGCCTTTTTTTGGGCAGTAGGAGAAAACCAGAGAATTTAACTGGGGACCCTGGAACTGTGAGGTGGCAATGAAATCAAGTTCCACTATGCAAATGCAGTATGCTGTATAAAATGTCATTACTATGTCTATTTACCAGTCATGCATGTCATTGTACTAGGATTAATTAAAAAAAAAATCATGATAATCGCGAGAATGTGATACTCACATTTCATAAAGTCTTCTCTGGTCTTTGGCTCGGCCAACGAGGCACTGTGGCCTATTTAAAAAAATAAAAAAAACAAGACAAAAACATTCCATTTTCATCCTTTAACTTTCTTTAACACAAACTCCTTCGCATAATCCATTCTACCTCCAGATTTGAGTAATTGCAGTTTATCGAACTTTTCCACTTGTTCCGTCACTCCAGACACGGCTTTCCTCAGTTCCTCAGTGGAAAATTGAGGTCTGATCATAAACTTGGGTAATTCTGCTAGAGGGACACAGAAAGACTGGAAACTCTGCAGAGAGATTAAAAACAAACACACAGATGGAGTGAGACGATGCCTTTTTCGAGCCCAAGCACAGGTAGCCTAATCGAGATACCATTATCAGAGCTGCCCCTTGGTTAGATGGTCAGAAAGTCTGTCATTTTACCTGGAGGAAATGGATGTGGTCATCTGTCTGTGAAAGCTTCTCCAGCTCACCATCTCTCTTCCTCAGATCAGCAAGCTCCTTCTCCAGGTTTTCTATAACTCCCTCAACTAGCGTCAATTCAGCTTTCTCCTGAGCCTGGATCAGTTCCTTCACCTCCGAGCGTCTTTTCTCAATGGACTCAATTAGATCAGTCAAGAGCCTCTCGCTTTCTTTAACAGCAGCCTGTGCAGAGAGCTGTTAAGAGACAACATGTCTAATTATAGCGTCCTTAAACTCTGGAATGTTATTGTTATAAAACGTAGGGAGGGTGAATCCAAGCCATTAGTTGATCCTGTTCTTCAAAGTGGAGCTTTGTGGGTTTCAAACTCTGGACAACTAGAGGAAGAATCAAAGAGAAGCTAGGCACAATCTAGACGCCTTCAATCGTACATTATGTCCATGTGTATGTCTGAGTGTTCTTTGAAATGGACTGGACCATTGGACCACAACCACTAAGTGCATCCATGGACTGGACCATTGATATACTAGCCCTATTTCAGACACCATATCCTTTTGGTGGAACCAGAACTGATTTGCACAGCAGACATTCTCTAGCCATGGTGTGGCGGTGTGCATATTCTGACACCGCCACTAGCTCTGTAGAACTGGACCTGTAAAAGACACGTGCAGGGTGGTGTTTACTATTGCGAAATGCAAAGGTTATTAGGTTTCATACTTGATTTATCCGTACACTTGCAAACACCACAATCATATTTCTGGTGTTAAAAAGCAGCTGTTCCCTTCAAAGTCAAATGTTTTCAAGGGCCCTTCGACGGACACATCGAGACCCCTTCGACTCTTCAGATGGCTGCCGTAAGAGGTAACCCTTCGAGGTTCCTTTTGTAAGTTTCCTCAGTTCAGAATGTACCACACTGCCAGTGTAAATTTGGTGTCCAATGGTGGATCCATTTCTGACGTAATAACCCAGAAAGACGGCCAGAAAGCAGGTTTTTATGGTCAGGCTAATTCGCCAAGGCCATTTCTCTCACAAAAAAATAAATAAATAAATAAAGCACCACCATAGACCACGGTAACATTTTATAGGATATATTATTAGCTAGAATTATTCATTTATTCAGTGGCTCCAGAGTCAATCCTGGGAACGCCGGGCTCAAGATGGGAATACACCATGACTGGGACGTCAGTCCGTTAGCCTAGAAGCTACTGCGGAATATTTGTCATCAGTAAATATTAAGTTCACATTCATGTTCCATTTCAAATGTGAATTTAAGGACCACTACTGTTGAACCACTGTAGCTTGCACACACTTATTAATTAGTATACTTATAATAAATGCTGATTTAAAGCACACAAGTCAGACTGAGTGGGGGTTTAATAGGTGAAGCTTGCCTAGAGGACCAAATATTTTAGGATGTAATCCAGCCAGTTCCATTCCTGTTTTCTTCCCAACTAGTACTAACCCTCAGAGACTCCATATCCTGTTTCAGCTCTCGTACTTTCTTCTCTCTCTGTTGGATTCTCTGCTGGGATTCTTTCTGGATCTCCGCCAATTGCTTCTGTAGACAAAGTAGAGTAAAATCACAATACAGTATGCGTTTGTAGCATTTATATATACAGACACACACTCACTGAGCAGTTTATTAATATAGACACTATATTAATACTGGGTAGGACCTCCCTTTGCTCTCAAAACATCCTCAATTCCTTGTGGCATGAAATCCCCAAGATGTTGGAAATGTTCGCTCTATTGGATTGTATTGGCGCTCTATTGGATTCAGATCCGGTGACTGGAAAGACCGCTGAAGAACATTTAACTCATCGTCGTGTTCGTGATGCCATAGTGCATTATCGTGCTGGAAGTAGCCATTAGAAGATGGGTCAATTTTGGCCATGAAGGGAGGCACGTTGTCAGCAACAATACTCTAATAGGCTGTGGTGTTCAAGCGATGATTGGTATTAACGGGCCCAAAGTGTGCCAAGAAAACACCATTACACCACCTCCACCAGCCTGGACTGTCGACACAAGGCAGGTCGGGTTCATGGATTCATGCTGTTGGTGCCGAATTCTCACATCTGTGTGCCTCATCAGAAATGGAGATTCATCAGACCTTTTTCCTGTCTTTAGCTTGTCCAGTTTTAGTCATCCTGTGCCCAGTGCAGCCTCAGATTTCTGTTCCTGGCTGACAGGAGTGGAACCCGACATGGTCTTCTGCTGTCGTAGCCCATCCGCCTCAAGGTCCGACGTGTTGTGCATTCGGAGATGCTTTTCTGCTTACCACAATTGTACAGAGTGGTTATCTGACTTGCTGTCAGCACAAACCAGTCTGGCCGTTCTCCGTCGGACCTCTCTCATCAACAAGGCGTTTCTGTCCTCAGAACTGCTGCTTACTGGATGTGTTTTCTTTATTGCACCGTTTTGAGTAAACTCTAGAGACTGTTGTGTGTGAAAATCCCAGAAGATCAGCAGTTATAGAAATACTCAAACCAGCCTGTCTGGCACCAACAATCACGCCACGGTCAGAATCACCTGAGATCACGTTTTTTCCTCATTCTGATGGTTGATGTGAACATTAGCCGTAGCTGCTGATCCGTATCTGCATGAATTTATGCACTGCACTGTTGCCAAATGATTGGCTGATTAGATAACTACACGAATGTTTAGGTGTACAGGTGTTCCTAATAAAGTGCACAGTGAGTGTGTGTATGTGTATATTACAGTACTATGTAACATTTAAAGATTCGATTGTTACCTGTCTTTCAGCTCTTTCTGCTGTAGGTAAGACCGTCTTATGACCACTATGTTCATCAATTACACACAAGCAACAAATTAACTTCTGATCGGTGTGACAGAAAATCTCCAGGAGCTTGCCATGCCGAGAGCAGATCTTCTGCTGAAGATTCACGGAGGCCTCGACCAGTTTGTGCTTCTTTAACGCAGGACTGTCGTAGTGAGTCTGAATGTGAGCTTCGCAATACGAGGCCAGGCACACCATACAGGACTTGACGGCTTTGTGCTTTTTCTCAGTGCAGACGTCGCACTCTACTTCTCCAGGTTGAGCATAAGAGACCGCAACACAAGCTGCTTGAAGTCTCGTCTTCCTCGGTGCCTCAACCAGTTCAGCCAGTATGGTGTTTTTCTTGAGAGCAGGCCTCGGAGTGAACGTCTCTCTGCACTGGGGACAAACGTAGAGTCCTTTTTGATCCCACCAGCCATTAATACATTTCAGACAGTAACTGTGTCCACATGGAATCGTCACTGGGTCCATCAGGAGATCCAGGCAGACCGGACAGCAGAACGGGTCCTGCACTGTTAGAACAGCTTCTGCCATTTTACTGCGCTCGCGGAGACGGAACAAGACGTGTGAATAAAGTGAGCTGCTTTTACTTTTGCTTCTTTATCTATGGGAAAGCTGATTCTGTAGGAGTGTCTTGTTACACACCTATAACTGTGGGTGGAAGAACCGCACAATGAGTCACACGCAAAAATCTAAATTGGTTGTCCTGCTCTTGAAAAGTATAGTTGTGCCATGAAAACACAAACCTTTCTTCTTTGACAAATGATTTAATGGTGTAAAACAGCGATAATACAAATCCTAACCCTAACCCTCAAATCACTGTGAATCCAGTCATTCTTTACATAACCGATTTACAAAGCAACTGAGGTAAACCTAAGAGGAAAAATCACATACTTTTTACATGAGGTCACATGTTTTCCACATGGGATTATGTGAGTAATATGGGATTACATGTGGAAAACGAAGTGAAAGTGCATGTCAGAATGTTATGCCCTGAAATAGCAATATGACATCGTGTGAGGTAATGTACTGAATGATAAATAAAGCCACGTGTGCAAATAATCACGTGAAAATAAATGAATCGTGTGACGAAGATCGGATGTGAATATAAATGAAAAATGTTTCATCGGGTGTGAAAATAAATGACCCGTGTGAAGAAATTCACGTGAAAATAAATTGAATTGGGTTGAAAATCATATGTAGAAACTCACGTGTAAGTAAATGAATCGTGTGAAGAAAATCACGTGAAAATCAATCAATCGTATGAAGAAAGTCACGTGGGGGGGGGAATCACATGAGAAACAGAATCCTGTGAAGAAAATCACGTGAAAATAAATAAACCGTGTGAAGAAAGTCACGTGGGGAGAAAATCACATGAAAAACAGAATCCTGTGAAGAAAATCACGTGAAAATAAATAAACCGTGTGAAGAAAGTCACGTGGGGGGGGGGATCACATGAAAAACAGAATCCTGTGAAGAAAATCACGTGTAAATAAATAAATCGTGTGAAGAAAATCACGGGAAAAAAAATAAATCGTGTGAAGAAAGTCACGTGGGGAGAAAATCACATGAAAAACAGAATCCTGTGAAGAAAATCACGTGAAAATAAATAAATCGTGTGAAGAAAGTCACGTGGGGGGAAAAATCACATGAAAAACAGAATCCTGTGAAGAAAATCACGTGAAAATAAATGAGCTCTGTGATGAAAATCACGTGAAAATAGACGAATCATGTTAAGTAAATCATGTGAAAATACATTAATCATACGTAGGTGCTCACGTGAAAATAAATGAAACATATGTAGAAACTCGTGAAAAGAAATGAATTGTATGAAGAAAATCACGTGAAAACAAACGAATCATATGAAGAAACTCACGTGAAAACAAAAAATCATATCAAGAAACTCGTGAAAATAAATTAATTGTATGAAGAAACTCACGTGAAAATAAACGAATCATATGAAGAAACTCACGTGAAAATAAACGAATCATATGAAGAAACTCACGTGAAAATTAACTAATCATATCAAGAAATTCACATGAAAATAAATGAATTGTATGAAGAATATCACGTGAAAATTAATGAATTGTATGAAGAATATCACGTGAAAATAAACGAATCATATGAAGAAATTCACGTGTAAGTAAATTAAACGTGTGAAGAAAATCACATGAAAATAACGTATATAAAAACGCGCACTATGTGAAAATCCACATGCAAAAATGTGCACAAAATAAAATATGAAGTGAGCCTGGGAGGTGGAGCTGCTCGGGGTAACGAAAGCTCTTTTGTTCTTCTCTGTGTTTGTGGAAAACTGTAGTTTTTTGCCACTCTGTAAACATGTTCTAGTATTTCCAGATATTCTGACAAATGAGTTACTCACATAGAACGGGTGGTGTACAGTTCAGACTTTACTGCCATGTCCTATCTGACCTATGTAAGGAATAAAACAAAGTGGGTCGCATTCGCAAAAAGGTTAAGAACCGCTGCACTACAGAAGAGTACCACTAGACTACGACTAGGGGGCAGCATTGGTACATTTTTGATGTAACATACCATCCATCCATCCATCCATCCATCTTCTATACCGCTTAACCTTTTCAGGGTCACGGGGAACCTGGAGCCTATCCCAGGGAGCATCGGGCACAAGGCGGGGTACACCCTGGACGGGGTGCCAATCCATCACAGGGCACATCTGTACACACATTCACACACACTACGGACACTTTGGATACGCCAATCAGCCTACCGTGCATCATTTTGGACTGGGGGAGGAAACCAGAGTACCCAGAGGAAACCCCCGCAGAACAGGGAGAACACACAAACTCCGCACACACAGGGCAGCGTCAGGAATCAAACCCCCGACCCTGGAGCTGGAGCTGTGAGGCGAACCTGTGCCCAATCTTCTCTATTCTAATCTTCTACAATTCTATTCGCTATTCTGATCTATTATGATTACTACTACTGTAACAATTCCCTCATTGCGACACGTCGTAATTCTATTTCATTCGAATAAAGTTCTATTCCAGTCTGTCGTTATTAAACTCTATGATATTCTGACAGTGCTCTGTTCTGCTCTGTCCTGATAAAACTGTTGTATTCTGCTCAATTCAGTTCTGTTTAAAACTCGATTCAGTTCTGTTCTGACGCGTCTCTAGTCCTTGAGAAGTGCCTTGAGAACCTCTTCGTGTGATATGCAAATGATATGCAAATACGTGCGGGTTGTTTTCTGACGTCATCCCTCGACTTCTAGCGACGTTTTCTGAGCATGCGCTCTCTGCCGTGACGTCTCTCTCTCTCTCTCTCTCTCTCTCTCTCTCTCACACACACACAAGTCGCTGACGTCAAAGTCAAGTGAAACTACAGCTCCCAGAAGTCTGTGCGTTCCTGTGGACGTTAGCAGTCCCCCGGACTGTAGGTGAATGAAGGAGCATGTTTATGGCTGTAGCAGTATGTTGTTGTGGTTGTTTGTTTGTGTTGCAGTGTGAACACTAACACGACGGGTTTGTTTGTTTATTTATCTATCTATCTATTTATTTATTTATTTCCGAATCGGGATGAGAGGAAGGGAATTAAAGCGATTATTTTCGCACCGTTTCCTGGAACGAGTCGAAGTGACCCCCCCCCCACCATCATCATAATCATTTTCTCATGGTCATAATTGACCGATATTTCTGAATGATTGATTTTGTTTTTGCAGGAGCGCGCGGAGCAATACTGGATGTTACTAAGTAACGGATTATTAATGCGCGTGAACGTTAGACGCGTTACATTTGCGTCATTTGGCTGAGCAGAGTGTTTGGGTTACAGTTGAGCTGTGACCTCCATCAACACTCTCTGCGGCTTTATTCAGTTTTAGACTAAGTGTTGAGACGTTGCATGGCGTGTTTGGTGTTGGGACACACAGCTGACACGGACACACGGCCATTTGCCGGATGTTTTGGCTTTTTTTCTGAGGCTTTAAGAGCTAAACCGGCTGGGTCACGTTAGCCATGTTTCTGCCTGTGACTCACCCAGAATACTAGCGATAACATTACTTCATTTCTTTTTCTAGACGGGTCACTTTTTTTTTCTTTTCTTTCCTCACCATGGTCTTACGATAAATCTATTTATATAAATATTTTAGCCTTGTGAAAAAGGTTTGTTTATTAGTTTGTTTTTAATGAGATTCTCCGCTCCTATAAGTTCCACTGCAGTAGCAATTGGTTACTGAAAGCTGAAGCTCCACGGACTCTTTTATTTCATGGTTCCTGAGTGACAGCTGGAGATTTTGGATCACCGTGGAAGACAGAAGAACGACAATGAAGAAGTTTTTCGACAGCCGAAGGGAAGCGGTGAGTTCCGGGCCCGGTTCGGGAGGCGCCGGGGCCGGAGGTGGCGCAGGAACCGGAGGAGGAGGCGCCTTCATCGGCCGCGTTTTCAGCATTGGCCGCTACCAGGTTACCGTGGAGGAAACCGTGGCTGAAGGTGAACTAACATACACACCTCTCTTTCTTTGGCTATCTATCTATCTATCCCCTTTCTTTTCCTATCTTTCATCCCTCAATTATCTTTCTTTCCCTCATTTCTGTTTTCTTTTCCCCATCTCTCTTTACTTTTCCTTCACTTCCCTTTGTTTTCCTCTCTTTTCTTTTCCTTCACTTCCCTTTGTTTTCCTCTCTTTTCTTTTCCTTCACTTCCCTTTGTTTTCCTCTCTTTTCTTTTCCTTCACTTCCCTTTGTTTTCCTCTCTCCTTTTCCTTCACTTCCCTTTGTTTTTCTCTCTTCTTTTTCTCACTTCCCTTTCTTTTCCTTCACTTCCCTTTCTTTCCTTCTCTCTCTCTTCCTTTCCTTCACTTCCTTTTCTTTTCCTTCACTTCCCTTTGTTTTCCTCTCTCCTTTTCCTTCACTTCCCTTTGTTTTTCTCTCTTCTTTTTCTCACTTCCCTTTCTTTTCCTTCACTTCCCTTTCTTTCCCTCTCTCTCTCTTCCTTTCCTTCACTTCCTTTCCTTTCCTTCACTTCCCTTTCTTTTCCTCTCTCCTTCACTTCCCTTTCTTTCCCTCTCTCTCCTTTCTTTTCCTTCACTTCCCTTTCTTTCCCTCTCTCTCCTTTCCTTTCCTTCACTTCCCTTTCTTTCCCTCTCTCTCCTTTCCTTTCCTTCACTTCCCTTTCTTTCCCTCTCTCTCCTTTCCTTTCCTTCACTTCCCTTTCTTTCCCTCTCTCTCCTTTCCTTTCCTTCACTTCCCTTTCTTTTCCTCACTTCCGTTTACTTTTTCCTCACTCTCCACTCATTCCCTCAACTCCCTTTCACTTCCTTCCCTTTCATCCCTTCTTCTTTTTCAGTTCCCTTCCCCTTTTCTTTTCTTCATTCTTGTTCGTCACTTAATAGTTGGTTAAACCAGTGTTGCCCCAAATTCATGCCCTGCTTAAGAAAAGCGGTAGTGTTTTTCTTCACATGTTTATAAGTGTCTTAATTTTCACTATACAGAGTATTATTATTATTATTATTATTATTATTATTATTATTATCATAGTAATGATCACGGCAAGGTTTTTCTTCCTGCATTTGTTTCAGAAAACTGAAAATCTCACTGAAACATGTGACGATCTTGTGTTACTGCATCACAAAATACAAGAGCCAATCACGCTCCCGTATGCAAATGTCATGCAAATTTGCATATCGGCAGATCGTTGACCGATGATGTTTTTGTGGACGTGCTGCCGTATAAGACGATTAAAACACTCTGGGACGTGCCGTTAGAGGAAAATAACCAACTTCGGAGTGGTAACGTCGCCTCTGCTTCACTTTGCGTTCATGTCGCCATTCCATCACTGATCGTTTTCCGATAACAGCACGCCCCTAAGTGTTTTACATCTCTCGTATTACGTGTTCAATTCACCGTCATTGACTTGCATTAACATGTAGTGATCTCATGAGGCCCCGTTCACACTTGGTATTAACGTGCGTCCTGGGTGATCGGATCGTAAGTCCAGGTGAGAGCGGCGTCAAATGCAGTATGTCTCGAAGAAGCGTTGTGATCGGATCACTCAAACCACATTCAGAGGAGATCTGGGACGCGGATTTCCACTTCACGTGTTTCTCGACAGCAACCGAAGGACCAACTAGCCGGAAACTACGTAATCGTATGTAATCAGTACCTCCGAGCTGCACTTCTAGTCTGCAACCGTAGCGTTCGGCGAGGTCTTGTGACTAAAGGCCGTCTTCAGATCTGTAGATCTGTACTTTGTTCTGAAACGGGGACTTAAATTGCTACGGCGTTGTATAATCTCCTCGGCTCGGTCCGCTTTCACGAGGCGACGTATCGAAGCGTAAAAAAAAAAGTGTTTATACAGGTCACATGTGAGTAAACTGTCCTTTCATTGGTCGGCGCGCGCATGTTTATGTTCCAGGGTTCGGCTCATAGACGTCATCCGTCAGGACGGATGGACAGCAGGTCTGTGAGCTTTACTTTATTGTGGCTGCTTTACCTGGTGCACATGCCTCAGCTTTAGCTTTTGATGTTGATTCGTTAGCGTGATGAATAACTCTGTAAGCTATACTACAGTGTGTCAGGTTGGACTGTTGACCTTGTTTCACAGAAAGTGGCATGAGTCATCTCCTTGTGATACTCCTGTGAGCAAACAGCACCTTGTGTAAAAATCTCGTAACGTTGTTACGGGGAAGCAGCTGAGAGCTGAACATTAATCTCATCACGTGCTTCCTATCTTTATTTAGGATTCTAACGAGTCCAACACTTCGAGGTGTTCTGTGCTGGAGTCGTTGCTATAGAAATGGGGAAACGAACACGTCGATATAAACCTGTGATTTGAATTACAGACAGAAATAACGTCAGAACTGTGTTAGGAAATTACGGCAATTTTCCGACCAATCGGATTCGAGAATCCAGCAGCTCTCGTGAACAGTAAAATGAAGTGTCGTGTTGCGAGGCAGGAGGGATGTTCACAGTGGAGCCATTTTGCGCGCTGATAGGAAATGGGACGCGACTGCGTTTCGTGCATTCCTTCGTGGTATGGCGTGTTACGCGGAGGTCAGGATGCCTGAGACATGATGCTCTTTAAATAGCGGTTTAATCATGAGTCAGTGGGAGTAACCGGGCCCCGTGACCTGAGAGGAAGATGATCTCTGTCCAGCCTTGTTTTTATAGCACCAGCTGGAATCCCTGTAGTTCATCCTTTTATACCCATACCCACATTGCCCTTATGACCTCCTTATTGAATTCTACAGGCTATCTATATTCTTTACTAAAAGCTCCAAGCAGCGTCTGCGTTGAGCAGCGTCTGCGAGTTCACGACGGTTTTATTACACACGTCGGTCTCTTTCTTTCTTTCTTTCTTTCTTTCTTTCTTTCTTTTCTTTTCTTTTCTTTTCAGCACGAATGCACACACAGGATGTAGGAGACCTCCTTTCCCGTATCTATTTAAAGGCTTTTGCGATAACGTGACCACACAGGAAGTGATGTCGCTCAAGGCAGATTTGAGTTCGTGGAGTTATCATTCCATTTCAGGGCACAAGATACTCTAACGTTCTGAGCAAGCAGCGCTAGAAAATCTTAAAAAGTTTAAAAACGGTTCGAAACGACAATTTTTCATTCGAACATTCATCAGTTTAATAAAAAAGCGATTATGGGGGTTTTTTTTTTTTCTATAGTTTTAAGTACGAATTGTTGCCTGACTTCTTGTTTTTTTTGTTTTTTTTTAAAGTAAAAAGTAGGCCGTGGAAATCCCTGAGCATGTAAGAGTATATCTGTAAGACTTGATGCCTTGATCTGATCTGTAAGACTTGTTTTTTATCTGATTCGTGCGGCTGAGACGGTTCTTGATGTAGATATGACTCATAACCGCTCTTTCTTCTCAACGCCTATTGGCTCTCGATAAATAAAAAAACCCTCATCATTAAAAGCACCGATTGTGACGCTGTATTCGCTCCGCAGCTTGCCTTCTTTACGAGGAGACCGAGGCTGTGAACTTCCACGTAATAGTTGTAACAATCACAATATCCCTTTTCCGAGGTATCGTGGATACCATGATATCTTTTTGTTAAATTTCATTTTAATTTTGTTATAATTTCATACTTTATATCGGAAAACGTTTAGACGCTTTTTTTTTACGTCTATTTTATTTGACGCTGCTGTTTTGCTGGCAGGTTGTGAGCGAGCCTGTACATCGTGGTATATTCGTACAGCGTGTCGTTGAAATCGCGTCGGAGAATCGCGACGTGATCTTTTCGTCACGTCGCCCACCCCTAAGGGGATTTCACTTGCTGTGGACCGTAGGTTAGCTAATGAATTTCTGATTCATCCATCACGAGCTATGCTTTCATCCAAGTTGCGAATTCAACTTGCGAATGTCGCGTGAAACGTTTGCGAACGAAGCACCGTTCCCATCCCGCGTGTTCAAGACGACAAAATCGTCACTTCCGGGGAAACTGGAGCGAAGTATCGAGACAAATGGACGTTGTTGGAACCGGGTGTCTGGCGATATGATAAACGACTGGTGCTTCAGAGCGTGCAGATGAAACATTATCACGTTGAAGCTCGTGTTATCTTGCGATCGGAGCCGGATGCCTGATGTTTGGGAACGGAGGTAATTACACCAGATCGTTTTGATGACTGACTTTGAGCGAATTCTTTTGCCGGGTCTTTTGCTCAGGCGTTTCAGAAGGACCGACGGCAACGTTTCGGACCAAACGTACCTCTCACTCGCCGCCATTTTTACTTTTCTGAGCCAATTAACCAATCGCATTTGCAGAGGGGAAAGTCACGTGATTTTTTTTATTTATTTTTTTTTATGCATCATGTCTTCTTATATAATACAAAAAATGATTATTTTTTATGCGCGTTTTGGAGATTTTATTCGCACCTGGTGTTTCCGTCCAGCGGGTTTTTATTTATTTATTTATTTTTAAATGTGAGATCCTAAAATTCACGTCAAAAAATATGCGAATGGAAACACGGCTACTGACATTATAGACTTTTTTTTTTTGTGTCCTATCAATTTTTTGTCTAACTCGACCTCACTGGTAGTAGCTAGATTGCAGCTGCTAGCTATAGAGACCGCGTGACACGAGTGGCCAGGTTAAACGGTACATCGGTGCGTTTTTAATCGCACGCATCCCGGCTCCGGTTGCGTCTGGCGTCCTTATTATTCCTGCGTGCTTTGCGCAGGACGTAAGTAGACCGTGCCTGGCTCAAACGCTACAGATCTGTAATAAAATTCCGTCTCCACGATCCGTTGTACATGCGTATAAGTGTCCTCTCTCTCTTATTTCTGTCTTGTATACCTCTCCGTCCTTGCCTCTTTGCCCGAGGCCTACTTTCCCTCCTGTATTTAAAGACGTTTGGAGTGGTGCAGGATGGTGTCAGTGTTTACTCCGCTTCACACACCTGTCGGGGGGCGGTGGGGGGGGAACCCAGCCCAGGAAGCTGAGAAAGTGCTCCGTATAGGGCGGGGAGAAAATAGATTTTTCTTGGTTCTGGAAAGTAAGCATAAAAGAAAATGAAATTAGTGAGAAATAGTAACGAAGTTCAGATCTAAGTCGGGAGCGATGGCGTGTAGTGAACAGAATAGAGGCCTCGCGTGTAAATAATAAATGCTCAGCCATTGATTTATTCATCAGTCCACTAGTTCATTGTGTGTCCGTGTGCTCAGCGGAGTTCATCCTCGGCTGTTTTTAGCCCCAGTCGATATTCGTGAGTCGTTCAGAATTACGAACGGTGGTGCTGCGAGTAGCTTTGACGCCCATCCAGGGTCGCAGGTTCCATCTTGTCCGTTCAAGTATTCCCAAAACATGCTGGATTTCCTGCGCTACATTTCCCCGAGACGTGAGTGCGTCTTCGTTAGAGCTGCAGCCAATCATTATTTTGATAATAAACAAATCTTGTTCTTTTTTTCATTCGATTACAAAAGTGAGTCAAATGGAAAAAAGTGTGAAATAAATGAGAGAATCGGTACGTTTGGAACCGTAATAATATTCTCATTGGTCATCTACCGCTACGTACGCACTTTTGTGACACCAGTTCGCAATAAACTATGCGAAAATAGATAAGGTTTTCATTTGACTCATCCTCGTAGTTAGGTTTTTTTTTTTTTTTTTTTTAAAAAAACATCCATCCAATAAGATTCATTTAAAAAAATAAAAAAAAAAATTCTTCCCGGAATTTACACTACAGGACGCTTACTGAGGACACGGTCCCTCCAGGTTTTTGTGACTTTTGCGGTCGCAAATTTCAAAATTACCGCAGTAATTTTCGCGTAAAAGTCACGTGACGTCATCACGACGCGCGTTCAGCCAGAGCCCTCTCCGATCAGCGTGCGTCGAACATGAGTGCAGCTAAAAAGGTCTCGTTTACCAACAAACGTCACTGTGAACGATCGCGCAAAACTATTTCGTCCGACTGCGATGTCGCCGATTCGAGTAGCTTTCCGTAACGGATTTTGGAAAAACGAAGCGGCGACATGGCCGCAACGGTCTCAAAAAAAACCCAAAAAACCCTTCGAAATCCTGTACAGACTGCTGGATTCAAAATATGTCATTATTAACGTTAAGAAATTTCAATAAGGAACAATTCACGAATTGTAAAAATCGACTAATTGAACTGCTTCTAACCGAATGAATTCAGATCGCTTTGCAGGATTTGGCGTGAAGTGACGTGGGGCGTGCCACGGCGTGCTTCATAACTCATACCGACTAATCCGTGATGAAACCTTGGCGGTTATTTCGATCGTGGAGTGTTATCCATTTCTGACGATTCGTTCCTGAGCGTCTCTGCGCTCAAGCATGCGGGAGATAGCGCTTTCCTCCAAACGGCTACAGCGTGTCTACGGATAGCCTGGCAAATCCGGCGTTTACTCCCGAGGCTTAGAAAATAAAAAAATAAAAAACTGACGAGCGCAGTCCTGACGAAGCCAAGAAACCCAGGAAGAGACTCGCCGGGCGTAACGAGCCGTTTATCACAGCGATCTGATTTAAAATCCGGCTCACCGGATGCCTCCGTCAGTATGACTTGCCGACGCGTGAAAAGTGTCAGAGCGGGTATGGGTAAAGTGCACGGACATAACGCCGATTTAGCTTTCACTTGTCAGTCGGGATTGTGTTCAAATATTGTCACCGTGACCGCACGCACTGTTCTTTCAACACGCGGAGCTCGTTTTCATTTTTTTAAAAGGCCGGGGAACGTGCCTCGCTTAGCAGTGCGTCCGTGAATTGCGGCGCTGGCAGATGTTCAGACCGCATCGTAGCAAAAACAGTGTGCGCTCTGTGCTCGGCTGTACCTCCTTCAGAGACTTTAAACTGGGCCTGATTGAAGTGCGCACACACACACTGCCAGAGAGCGTGGGTGAAAGAGTGAAAGGAAGTGAAATCTCCTCTCCAGATGGGACGGTAGTTCAAATTTAGCTCTCTCTCTGTGTGTGTGTGTGTGTGTGTGTGTGAGAGAGAGAGAGAGGGAGAGTGAGCGAGGGACTGTTAGGTACCTCATCAAGCATGAAATAATATGTTGAACAGCCTCACAAAGAAGTTGGGTCCTGTTCTCACCTCCGTTATAGCAGCTATAAACGTAACCTCCTTCCCTCATCAGCTTCTCTCTCTCTCTCTCTCTCTCTCTCTCTCTCTCGCTCTCTCTCTCTCTGCAAACTCCTCTGTCATGAAGTCTTTCCCATGGCGGAAAACCGTCACCCAGCACCGAGACTGGAGACTCCTTCCGTAGGCGATACGTTTACTTGGGTTTGTTAGCCTAGCAAAGAGCCGCCGTTCTAGAAAACGTATCAGCATTCAACAGCGCTGTGGTACGAGCTACGGAATCAGATTTTTAAAGTACGGGTGCGTCTCAACCAGCTCGCCAGTAGGCACCGATCAGGGAGTCGGCCATTTTAAGGACCGTCTCGATCCTTCCGGTGCACTCCTGAAGAAACGTCCGCTCCTGGAAAAATCCCACAATGCACCCAACCCGTGTACACCGTACACCGATTCACCATCTAGGGAACTGACTGAGATCGAGATACCTGTATTAAGGAGAGGTTCAGCTGGTCTACACACACACACACACACACACACACACACACACACACGAACACAAGCACACAAACACTCAGGTCAGAAGAGGTAGTGTTCCTTCGAGCTCCGTCTTTGAGCTTCTTTTTTAAGCAGCACTATAAACAGAAGGCTGAGGTCATATTTATAGACTGTCTTACACAAGAGTGCCCACTGTGGTGACAGATTTACTTTACACCAGTGTGTGTGTGTGTGTGTGTGTGTGTGTGTGTGTGTGTGTGTGTGAAAACAGATCAGGCTTTTCACGCACCGTGACTCATCTTTGCCCAAGGCTGCACAATGCGTGTGCTGCATACTAGAAACATTTCTTCAGTTTGGGCGTGTGCACTTGTGTAAAGTGTAAAACCGAGCTGCCGTTGATTGACGCGCGCGCGTGTGTGCGTGTGTGCGTGTGTGCGTGTGTGCGTGTGTGTGTTGGTGCGGAGGAGGACGCTTCATCGTTTCATTTCAGCTTATTATTCAAGTGAAAGCTCGGGTTAGACTGGATTGTCTGTGAACCTAACTGACTTAAAGAAAATGTTCGCTAATATAATGTAATAATATATAGTCAGCTGGTTAGCTAGTTAAGTGACAGACACACAGACCTTTATAGATGGACACACACACACACACACACGCACACATAAACAAACACGGTTCGACTCAGATGGCTCTAATTAAACCCAGAGAAAGATGTTGATGGTGTGTGGTTTGATTTCCCTCAAGCCTGCCACTTTCACTGCATCATCCCGTGTGTGTGTGTGTGTGTGTGTGTGTGTGTGTGTGTGTGTGTGTGTGGACTGCTGTGCAAGCATTTGTGTGTGCATAGAGAGATAATGCATACACTCATTGCCGTTCCTATGTGCTTATTTCGCTCTTGTTCTCACACACTACCAAGCAGCTTGTGTGTGTGTGTGTGCGCGTGTGTGCGTGTGTGTGTGTTGAAGCGCCTGCTTTCTGGGATCTCGTGGCTGACCCTCCTGCTGTTTTAAAGGCTGATGGCAATAACACGCACTGACCCAGGCTGAGTGTGTAGCTCACACATGGGGGGAGGGGGGGTATAATTGTTCTGTGTTCAGGATTTATGAGAGAGCGAGAGAGAGCGCAGTAATGGACTACGATGGTTCTGAGAGAAATCTAAAAGTGCTTTACATCAGCCACATCAGCTACACAATATTGCATTATTATTATTATTATTATTATTATTATTATTATTATCCTGCCAAGTTTTCGGCATTGAGCTTTGATTGAAGAATTGGGATGAAATATGTTCAAGTTTTGTGATGAGTTTGACTTTGGTTTTGTTCTGAACAGAACCGATATATATATATATTTTGTTTACGTTCTTTTGGGGCAGTGGATATTGGACTCCTGAAGGTCGTGAGTTCAAATCCCAGCACTACCAACCTGCCCCGGTCGGGCCCTTGAGCGTGTATTAAAAATAAATAAATAAAATGTAAGTCGCTCTGGATAAGGGCCAAATGCCATAAATGTAAACGTATAAATAAACACTGCATTTAACCAGAAATATGTGCATTTATGAGTCCGTACAGGATCCGTCATGACATAATCATCTCTCTCTCTCTCTCTCTCTCTCTCTCTCTCTCTCAGGTGGTTTTGCCATCGTGTTTCTCGTGCGCACGCATCAGGGTGTTCGCTGTGCTCTGAAGAGGATGTACGTGAACAACGAGCATGACCTTCAAGTCTGCAAGCGCGAGATTCAGATCATGGTGAGCGCTTCTCCTCGAACCGTCCGCTCCTGCTCACGTGCCGCGGTGTTGTAGAGGTTCGAGCCCGCAGGACGGACCGCCGCGGCACCGCCGCTGCAAAACACTTCGCCACGAAACCCCGCTCTTGTGTCCCGTGGCCGTTTTCCAAATAGAGCGCCGAACGAGAGAATCTGATCGTCTTTAAAAAAAAACACAGGCAGAGAGTCTATTACAGCGTTCTTTAGTCCGAGTGTCATTACTCCAGCTGAATGAAATGCTCTCTTGTGTTTAGTGTTCCTGAGAGAGAGAGAGAGAGAGAGAGAGAGAGAGAGAGACTGACTATTCACAGACTCCAGGGAACTCGTAAGAACAGCTTCAGTCAGAAGGGAGAGAAAGAGGTCGTTGTTCAGCGTGTAAAAGGGCCGCATCTGGTGACTTTGTCTCCTCTGTAACGAAGAAGCCTCCTTCTCTTACACACTCTCAGCTACACTTTATTTACAACGCTGAACTAGAGTTCTCATGTTGCTTTTTTTCACCTCAGCCCTTATTTACAGCAAGGACAGTGGAGTTGACGTATGTCCATACGTACGCGTTTAAAAGGAAAATAGACGGCGTGTTTTATTGATTTATTTATTTATTTAACGTGAATTACCGTCGCAGGATCGTCAGGGTGATGAACGGCAGCTCAGGAACATCATATTACGCATAATTTGTTAACATAATAAAAAAGAAAAATGAATAACAAAATAAAACCTGAAGTGCATTTTTAAGCATTAACGACACGACGTGGGATGTTTATTGCAACTGATGATTGCGCTGCAAAATGAAAAAGTGTGATTATATATGTATATATATTGAGAGAGAGAGAGAGAGAGAGAGAGAGGTTGACTTGAGGTGGAAGCGGGAAAGCCGTCATCGTCATTGTTACCGTCTTTAGACACCGTCTGGCAGCGCATTAACGATAAAGGCGCAGTGTTGACTCGACACTTTCAGCCGCCCACGTCTCATCCGGCTCCGACTGAAGGTCATTAACATGAGCTGACAGCTGTTCCAGCTCATCATCATTATTGCCTGTTTGTGTGCTCGTTTACAGAGGGATCTGGCGGGAAACAAAAACATAGTCGGCTACCTGGACTCCAGTATCACCACCGTGGGGTCAGGAGACGTCTGGGAAGTTCTGATATTAATGGACTTCTGTAGAGGTCAGCACTTACCTCTTGTTCTCTCTCTCGCTCTCTCTCTCTCTCTCTCTGTCTGTCTCAGACGTTCCCACTTTTCTCTCTATTCCTCTCTATTTTATTCATCGATCACGGCTTCCCGTGTGTGTGCGTAGGTGGTCAGGTGGTGAATCTGATGAACCAGCGGCTGCAGACCGGCTTTAGCGAGTCAGAAGTCCTGCAGATCTTCTGCGACACGTGTGAGGCCGTCGCTCGACTACACCAGCGCAAAAGTCCCATCGTCCACCGGGATCTCAAAGTACGAGCGACAACGCCCACCTCCTCCCTCAGTCCATCCGCTCTTTTACAGGAACGCCCAAGTGTTCTCAATCTCTGTCCACTGCACGTGTCGTGTATTGTGAAATGACCACGTGCGATCGTTTTTGATGTTTCCCCGCACCGAGAAAAGAACAGAAGACCTGTTTTAGGCAAATCGCAGTCGTAATGGAAGTCCGAGTAATGGAAGTCCGAGTTTGTGTAACCAACGTGTTTGTTGTAGCTTGAATAAGGTAATTCAGTCAAAAAAAAAAAAATTTTACGTATATATCGATTTATCGTTGGATAAAACTTCGTGACGCACAGTATTAACTGTCGTAATTTGAAATGAATTCGCATCAACGACTGCCCTTAGACTTTCGTCGTGAGCGAGGTTTGCCGTAAACTGCTTCTCCGTCCTATTCTCAGTCCAAAGAAAACATTTTAAATTGAAATTCCCGTCTGTGGAAGTGTCAATCATATTCCGTGATATTCTGGAGATTAAATTGAAAAACACTGGAGTTTTCCTTTAACCACTACAATCCGCTTGTTCTTCTTTTGGAGCAAAACACCTCCTCAAATCGACAAATTCAAACCCCCCCCCCCCCTTCTTTAACCTAAATACAGCAAGAGATTACAGCTATCACGTCAGCCGCACGTCGTCACACCCTTGCTTCGACCCGTGTTGCCAAACGGGATTAAGCCGTTTGAGAGAACGTGACTCGATTCTGTATGTTCATACAAGTCCAGATGTGTCGAGCTGATTGGTGTGTTTGCACAGCAGCCGTTGGCTTTCGAAATACACCACACCCTTTCACAAACCGATCGATAACCTGCAGAAGTTATTTGCGCAATGGTGGCACATTAGCACTGTAGAGAACATGATGAATTTTCGCACCAGTTTAGTATCTGTTGGTGAGCGCAGGTTAAGTCATCGTGTTGGCATTTTTTTTCTTGCTGAATAACAAAATGTAAAAAGAAACACGTGGAAAACGTGGTGTGATGAGAGAGAAAACGAGCTACACTCGGCAAAAACCAGCACTGCTCGTCACCCTGGTCGTTACCATCATCCTGAGAGTGAAGCATGGTGGTGGTAGCATGATGATGTGTGGATGGTTTTCATCAGCAGGGACTGAGAAAGTGTTCAGGGTTGAGGGCGAGATGGTTGGAGCCAAATACAGAGCAATCCTAGAAGAAAACTTGAGAGACTTGAGACTGGGGCGGAGTTTCAAGACACGCCCCTAAGCATACAACCTAAGGAAACCGTAGTGGTTCAAATCCAAGAACATGGTACACATGGCATGGGGCCACTGCGCGTTATCATGCTCGGGTAGGAGGTGCGGCCCAAAGTGTAGGAGGAGCCGTACGTTAAACGTGATTTATTTTATTTATTTATTTATTTTTTTTTTTAAACAATCCCAAATTGGTAGCTATAAACTAGTCTTAGCAACATCAGCTCCACTGTAGCTCCATTGCAAATCTTCAGAACTCCGACTACATGGAGTGAAGTAACTGGAAGATTGTATACACTACCGGTCAAAAGTTTGTGGACGCTCGACTGAAATGTTTCTCATGATCTTAAAAACCTTTTGATCTGAAGGTGTGTGATCCAAATGTTTGAAATTGGTGTCGTAGGCAAAAATAGAATCGCGCCAATATATTCAGTTCTTTCATTAGAAAACGAGTATTTTATTCACGAAAAAATATTTTTTTAAACAGACGACTCGGAGCAGGATATTTCCGAAAAGCGGCCGGTAAGAGTCCGGTGTAGGTGTGAATTCCTTTAATACTGATTAAGAGGCATCTCAGGGAAATTCCTCAAGACATCGGGTGAGAAAACGCCAAGAATACATTTCTGGGAATCCTAGGCAAAAAGGGCGTCTACTTTTAAGATGCTAAAATATTAAATTATTATTATTATTTTTTTTTATCTCAACATAATTCCCATAGTTCCATTTGTGTTATTCGAGTTTTGATGACTTTATTATTATTCTAAAATATGGAGGAAAAAAAATAATAAAGAATGAGTGTGTCTGAACTTTTGACCGGTAGTGTACTTATTTATTTATTTATTTATTTATTTGTTTGTTTATTTTTTAACCTAACTGTTACTATAATTGTTCTCTGTCCTCTTTCTCTCCTTCAGGTGGAGAATATTCTGCTGCACGACCGTGGTCATTACGTCCTGTGCGACTTCGGCAGCGCCACCAACAGGTTCCAGGACCCTCAGGCCGAGGGATCGGCCGCCGTAGAGGAGGAAATTAAAAAGTGCGTCTTTAGCCTCATCTCACTTGTTTGTCGAGCTGTCTGCTGTCTCTCAGGTGATGTATGCTGTAACGTGTGTGTGTGTGTGTTGATCTGCAGGTACACCACGCTGTCCTACAGAGCTCCAGAGATGGTCAATCTGTACAGCGGGAAAGTCATTAGCACTAAAGCTGATATCTGGGTGAGAATTGTGTGGAGTTTTCATCGGTAGCCTCTGTTATTTCACTTTCCTGCCTTGGTGGCACTTCATTTGTTAATTGTGTGTGTGTGTGTGTGTGTGTGTGTGTTGCTCCACACAGGCCCTAGGCTGCTTGCTGTATAAGCTGTGTTTTTTCACGTTGCCGTTCGGAGAGAGTCAGGTGGCCATCTGTGACGGCAGCTTCACCATCCCAGACAACTCGCGCTACTCGCATGACGCGCACTGCCTCATACGTGAGTCACACGTTTCACCGTCAGTCTGCTCATCAGTGCAGTATTAACCAGACTCGGTCATATGGTCCTGATTACAGATGTTACCTGTCTCTCTCTCTCTCTCTCTCTCTCTCACACACTATCTGTCTGTCTATTTCACGTCTGTCTATCTAGCAGTTTGTCTGTCTAGCTCGTGTCTGTCTGTCCGTCTCTTTGTCTGTCTATCTTATATCCTTCTGTCCATCTGTCAGTCTGTTGAGTTCATGTCTGTCTGTCTGTCTGTCTAGCACTCTGTCTGTCTATCTTGTGTGTGTCTATCCTCTCTGTCTGTTTATCTTGCATCGGTCTGTCCATCTGTCTGTCTAGCTCATGTCTGTCTGTCTCACCATCTGTCTCTGTCTATCTATCTCATGTCTGTCTGTCCTTCTTATATTGGTTTGTCTGTCTGTCGATCTCATGTCGGTCTGTCCGTCTTGTATCGGTCTGTCTGTCTTGTATCGGTCTGTCTATCTATCTCGTGTCTGTCTGTCTGTCAATTTCATGTCTGTTTATTTAGTAGTCTGCCTGTCCTTCTTATATCAGTCTGACCATCTGTCTATCTATCTCACGTCTGTCTCTCACCATCTGTCTATCTCATATCTGTCTGCCTATCTGTCAGTGTATCTCTTGTCTGCCTGTCTCTCCATCTGACTGTCTATCCATTAATCTGTCTATCTCCTGTCTGTCTGTCCCTCTGTCTGTCTCTCCATCTGTCTCTCTATCTCGTGTCGATCTGTCCATCTGACAGACTTTCTATCTCATCTCTCGTTATCCATATGTCTGTGCCTATCTCATTTCTCTCTGTCTATCTATCATGTGTCTATATCATGTGTCTGTCTGTCTCAGGTCCGTCTGTCCATACCTATCTGATGTCTGTTCATCTATCACGGGTCTGTCTAATCTCATGTATGTCTGTCTGTCCATCACATGTCTGTCTGTTCATCTAAATCATGTCTACTTTTTCGTCTCACGTCCGTCTGTGTGTCTGTCTTTATCTTTCTGTCTTTCTTTGTCAGTGTTGCTCGTATGTTTTCTGTTCCTTTGTTCTTTTCTTTCATGCTTTAACGTCTCTTATCTGTCTCTAGGTTACATGCTGGAGCCAGACCCTGACATAAGGCCTGATATCTACCAGGTGTCTCATTTCGCCTTCAGGCTTGCACGCAAAGACTGTCCAGTACAGAACATCCATGTGAGCAAAATGGTTTTTTTGTTTTGTTTTGTTTTGTTTTTTTTAATAGGTGTGGTGACGAGTCATGAGTCTCAAGTACTTGTTAGCTATAATAGAGTCATAGCTCCAGTGCAAAACGAAAGAAATTCTATAATTATATATGTATATATATATTGCATGGGTGTGTATATTTGCGTATACACATACGTTGTTTGTTTGTTTGTTTGTTTGTTTATTTATTTATTTATAAATATAAATCATGGGTAAAATTAGGTACATTATATTTGTCCATTTTCCTCTTTTAAAAGTTGTATAACCAACGCAGTAATGTGACGACTGCTTAGTGCCTCATTGTTTATTATAATGAACCCCCTGAAGGGTGTGATCACTGAGTCATTGCTCTGTCTTTTCTCATCAACGCCCGTGTTGTGCTGCTAAACCCAAAAACCATTTCCTGTTAGATTTATTCCACACGCATCACTGGCACTTTGCCTCAGAGGACGTCGGAGGAAGTAGGTTTCCGCTGCCGCTTGGCTGAGTTCCAGTGGCCTGCTGTTGTGTTGAAGGTATAATGGATGCATTGAGTCGGCAGGTTAGGGATGGTGAGGCTGCGGAGTGGCATTGACGGCAGCATGTGGAGAACGCTGCGGTCAGAAAAACAGTATAGCAGCCATTGTTGGGCTAGAGGATAGGAGATAGGAGGATCGGATAGCTAGAGCTCCTAACGTTCAGTTTCATTAATGTGAAATCCAGCGTAGAAATAGTGGAGACGTTGTTGAACGCTGGATTCAAAGTCCCAGAATGCAATTCGGCTATACGACATGTTTGCACTCAGCTACTGCGTGATGTACGAGATGACGAGCGTGATCAGTAGTGTTTGAGGGGAAGGTTGAAGCTTTTGAAGCCGATCTGATCTTGCGGCATTGTGGGTAAAATGTAGGACACCGTTAACCAAAGTGAATATAGACAAACATGTAGATGAAAGTCATTTTTAATGAAAAAAAAACAGAGAATTTTATAATTTCTAAAATAAATCGTGAACCCTCTGAAGATCAGGCTTGATTTTTCGAATTTCATTGCTTCAGGTAAAACTTTGAACCTACACCAAATCCGTGATTATTAATGGTATTCGTTGATATTTTATTGGTAGTTGTGATCTTTTTTTTATTATTATTATTATTATTTTTTTCAAACCCAACCAGAATTCTCCGATTCCTACGAAGCTTCCTGAGCCAATCAGAGCAAGTGAAGCAGTTGCCAAGAAGAGTCAGACTAAAGCCAGGTGAGAGAGCACTCTGACTACATACGTTATATGTCTATACTGAGAGGTTTGTGCCATGAGAATGTACGATACAAGATATCTTTGCTGATTTTTGTCTTAGACTCACCGATCCAATCCCGACCCTGGAAACCTCCATAGCGCCACGGCAACGTCCCAAAGCGGGCCAGGCTCAGCCGGTCGCAGGCATGCTGCCCATACAGCCGGCCCTCACTCCCCGGAAGAGAGCCAACGCCCCAGCGGGACCTGCGCAACCTATCAGTGAGTGGAGTCGCAGAGCTTTATGCAGATTTTTGTGTAAAAAAAAATATATATATACACGGGGTCAAGTTCCAAAGATAATACATACTTCTGTGTGTGCCAGCTTAAACACGGCGGGATTTGGTTCTCAATTGACAAAAGAAACAGGGTAGTTCATTTCAGCTTAGGTTATAACGAGCCAAAAATGGAATGAAATCCATCTGGCAGAAAGGCTTGTTCGCTCGACAGATTGATTTTAATCAGAAACAATTTTAGTCAAATGATTAGAGTACCATCTGGCACAAAAATACACAAAAAGTATTTTAGGGTGAGGTTTTGGAGAAACGGTCTTTTTGGAGAGAAGGGTGAAGCAGATTGCAGCACTAGAGATTACACTACGCTAAAGCCCTTAAAGAACGGCTTGACGACCTTGCAATTTTGACTGAATTGATCGACCTTAGTAATCCTGGTGGTTTAATCAATGTGTCTTTTTTAAGCACTGGATAATGAGAGCCTTTTACATCCTGGCTAAGAAGATTCTGCAGCTATTTAGCCTTAAATAGCCAGAATCCTGCCGTGTTACCATTTGACTTTCTGTTTTTAAAAAAAAAAAAAAAAAAAAAAAAAAAACAAGCCAGGAGCCATTAGAGCCCTTCTACGTCACATCGTTAACGATCACGGACTGGTCCGTTGGAGCGTATTTACCGGGAACGTAGGAGTCAGACGGGGTCGAACTGTTTTTGAGCTTCTAGAAAAGAGTCCAGGATTAGGAATCCAACAACTAGATGTAGACTAAAATTAGTGCTCAACATCTTAGCATTAAAAAATAATAATAGCTAAATAGGTGAAGTTCGTCATGACATACTTTTGGAGCCAGGCAGCGTCTGGATACTTTTGGAGCTATACAGCGTCCCGATATGGGCAGCACGCGGGTCGCAGGGGAAAGTTCCAAAGATAATACAC
The DNA here is from genome assembly GCF_023375685.1 of Ictalurus furcatus. Lineage (NCBI taxonomy): Eukaryota > Metazoa > Chordata > Actinopteri > Siluriformes > Ictaluridae > Ictalurus > Ictalurus furcatus. Next base: position 3,648,976 of record NC_071259.1, read on the forward strand.
ACTTGTGTGCGTGCCAGTTTAAACACGACGGGATTTTTTTTCTTAATTGACACAAGAAATAGGGTAGTTCATTTCAGCTTGCGTCATAACAAGCCAAAAATGGACGACATCATCCTGTGGGAGTTTATGCAAAGTGGTTTTGCTTTTGCAGCGCAGAAAATAACGTCTTCTAGACACGAACCTAACTCTTTCTTTCAGCACGTAACTACTGTCGTGTTTATGAGGGAGAGTCAAAGTACACGTCGTTCGCGTGAAGACCGGAGGCGGGGTTTTTTTTTGGTTACAAACCTACGTTGGTTAGTACAGGAAGTAAGTCTGGAATTACTGACGACTCGTTTCAGCTGTTCAGAACCGGGTCGTTCTTTTGGGAGTCCATAACTCTGTTTGTCGTGTGCTTCACAAACCGCTACGTAACACACTATATGAAAGGTAATATCTGAAAAATTATTCAGTGCCAATATTATCAGGTATGTATTATACACCTGTAGTGATTATATGCCTTGTGTACATACTGCACTAAAGCCAAAATTATGTGGACGCCTGACCATCCTACCCATATGTGGTTCTTCCCTAAACTGTTACCACAAAGTTGGAAGCACACAACTGTATAGAACGTCTCTGTGTGCTGTAGCATTATAATCTCCCTTCACTGGGACTGAGAGGCCCGAACCGGTTCCAGCATGACGGTGCTCCTGTGCACAAAGCGAGATCCATGAAGACATGGTTTGTGAAGTTTGGAGTGGGAGAACTCGAGTGTCCTGTACACAGCCCTGACCTCAACCCCATTGAACACTTTTAGGATGGACTGGAACGCCGACTGCACCCCAGACCTCCTCGCGTAACATCAGTGCCTGACCTCACTAACACTCTTGTGGATGAATGAACACTCATCCCCAACACCACACAGTAAAATCTAGTGGAGAGTCTTCCCAGAAGAGTGGAGGTTATTATAACAGCAAATTGGAGATTATATCTGGAATGGCATTTTCATAACGGACATATGTGTGTAATTGTTCAAGGTGTCCACAAACATTTGGCCATATAGTGTGTCTTGCACTAACACTAGCTTCTCTTCTTGTTCTATTTTTAATTCAGTTTTTTCATAAATTTTTTTGTTCTTCTTTGCGTGCGTTGCTTTACAGGTGTGAACATCGCCTCTCAGCCACAGAAGCCTCAGCAGCCTGTTCCTGTTGCTCAGCAACAAGCCATGCCTGCATCCATGCAGGCCACACCCACTCCTCCTCAAGCCACGCCCCAGCAGGGGCAGCTTTTTGTGCAGCCACAAGCAGCAGGTTTCTACCCTCCTCAGCAGCAGGTACAGGGTATACAAGTCATGTTATTTGCACTGACTTTGCTGTAAAAGTGCGACATAATGTGTTATAACGCAGCGTTATTGAATTCTCGATTCTGATTGGCCAGAAGGTGTTGATTTATATAATTTTATATCGTAGCAGTAGTTTCGGCTACGAGGCAAATCACAGGTTTAATATTAATGCGCACAGTCTAATATATTATTGTTTCTATAGTAACAATTCATTCCTGGAGACTTGATATAATTTAAGGCTAATAATAAATAAACAGATTAAAAAAAAACACGTCATTTAACAAGGAAAGATGTATAGTCGTTGACATGGTGACGTTTGTTGATATGGAGTAAGAGGAATAAAGCACTTCAGGTCATGCTGTTATAGGAAAATAAACAGCTTTGGGGTGGTAACCGTAACTTACACCATCCTCTTGTTGGTTATTTTCCTATAACAGCATGCCCCATTACGTTTTTATTCCATACATGATAAACGAAAGCTTTCTTTCGGTGACACAGTTCATGCATTTATCATTTGAGCCACTTAACCTTGTGTTTTGACCTGATCTACTGGTTTTAGCCGTCACCCCAAGTGCAGAATCTCTACCCACCCCATCGTCAGAGCACCAACTCACCTGCACCACCTGCCACATCTGCCCAGGCAAGAACTAAAGCCAAGGCCCCTCCTCCTCCTTCACTCCTCCTGAATCCGCAACACACTCCTCCACCAGCCCCAGTGCAGGCCAGAACCAAAGCCGTGGCCCCTGCCCCTCCTGCGCAGTATTCTCAGACCTCACATGGACACACAAAAATGAAAGCTTTGGCTCCTCCTCCACCGATCCAGCAGCAGCCACCAATAGCTAATCTTCTTGCTTCTAGCCCTCTGTCTTTTAAAGCTCCTCCTTCAGTTCCAGTCCTACTGGGCGCACCAGCTCCTGCCATGAATTCTGAGCTGATGGTAATTCAAGAACTGCTGGAAGTGATCTTTTGCTGGGTTCAATCTTCCTGAAAATTTCCCTGGAATATTCCACTTCTTGTGTGCCTGTCACCCTTAAGAATTAAGAATAGCATCATTGTCATTTTTATTAGCTAGTTCTGATGGCAACACATTTATGCTAATAATGGACCCCTCAAAGGCATGTTTAGGTACACAACTCAAGTGGAACAGTTCCTTCTACCATTTCATGGCTGCAGTTCCCCTTTATGTACGAATATTTTAAAGATTAAATAGTCGCAAGTTGACAAAAAGGTGAACTTTAACCATTTTTTGGCTCCTGGGTTCTTTCTGTTCCTGTCATGATCAATCAATCATCAGTGGTAGCAGTGGTTCTTTAGTAGAGTAGCTGGTTCTTTGTTTTTTTTTTTTCTGATTCATCTCTCTTCCTTGACCTTCTAAGCATAAACAAGTTGTTTGTGACTTCCTGAACTGATGTGCTGTCACTAACCAACGTCTTTCATTTCCAGATTGAGTGGGCCCTTTTTATTTGGATTGCGTCTCATATGATTTGGTTCATGCTGTCGAGATGGATTTACTAAAGGGAAGTGTTCTCTCTGCTTAGCCGTTTGCAGGTGGGCGCTCGGCCCATAGAGTGGGCTCTCTGACTCCACCCTCGTCTCCTAAGGTGGCCCCTCGAGGTGGTCACAGGCGCATTCTGAGTGACGTCACACACAGCACCATCTTTGGAGTTCCTGTTAGCAAGTCCACTCAACTACTGCAGGCAGCTGCTGCTGAAGCCGGTCTGAACAAGTCCAAGTGAGCTTCCATCCATCCATCCATCTATCCATCCATGCATCCATCTATACATCTATTGATCAGTCATTTAGCAAAACATTTCCTGAAAGTCCTCGGTTTTTAAACTGAGCTGAGCACGCTCACTGTGTGTTTCTGCTCCAGATCAGCCAGCACCACCCCCTCCGGCTCCCCACGCTCCTCTCAGCAGAGTGTATACCCAGCAGGCGAGGTCAGTACCCAGTCTGCTGCCCCTAAGGCAGAAGCTGGTGCACAGTCTTCTTGGAACCCGTTTGGTGATGACAACTTCTCCAAATTGACAGCTGAAGAGCTGCTTAACAAGGACTTTGCCAAACTGGATGGTAAGATCAGTGTAGTTTTAATAGGGAAGATGCATGGAAATGAATACTTCACTTAGATCAAGTTTTGTTTGTGTGTGTGTGTTTACAGTGAAACCACCAGAGAAGTCCTCGACAGAGAACCTGATTTCAGGTTTACAACCTGCAGTTCCAAACAAAGGCTTTCCCCCGTGCACAGGTATATACCCGGGTCCATTACCTTATTCTCCTTCTTTTTCTTTGTGATCCCAAGGGAAGTTTCATGCCCCTGTCATGTCCCATCCTGATTCTTTTGTTGCTGCCTATTTGTCCTGAGTACTGTGTAAATCGGGTGTAGTCCTTTTTAGCTCTCTATGAAGTAAGGTTACACTATGCTCTGTGTGGAGTCTTGAGTCTTGTGCTCGGCATCCAGAAATAGAAACGCGGTAAGACTATGCCTCGTTCGTTCTCACGTGTGGATTTATAGCAAGCCCAGGTTGCCCAGATACAGCAGAGAATCACTGCCAGGATCTGCAAGCTACTGGACTTCTCCCAGGCTTCTCATTCAGAGTGTCTTAATCTGAAAGTATGATGGGATGCTGTGATATATGCCGTAAGGAACACTTTGTTGTCTTTATGCCATTTTTAAATGCTGGTTGTTTTGACAGTAGAGCAAATGCTCGGTTCCTGCTAAGGGTGGAATGAGCTGCATGGCTCCAGTGTCGTATGACTTTCGTTCCTCAGGACAAAGGTGTGGTGAATGCTGAAAGCGTTGTTCTGTGTAATCGCGACATGGGAGGCAGAGGATAGGTTAATCCTTGTTGTTCTTATGTAAGCAGGGTTTAGCTGATCCTCTCTGGATCTGATCGCACACACACACACACACACACACACACACACACACAGTGGCAGGAGATGTTGCTTTGTGTAATTAAGGCCCAGGAAAACCCTTTGTAGCTGGATTCGGACGCCATAGAATAGCTTTCTGTGTGCACTCGGGTCATGCGAATGTCATGGCAGCCTGTTGCGTCACTCGCACACACCCATTCGGTTTAAAACGCCAGCTTGCTAACCAGATGAAAGTCATCAGTTGATCTTTATAGGATTATGTTTAGACTCTTTAATACTGCTGTGACTCTCTGGGTATGAGGGAGAGGCTGTCTATGGGTGCGTTTGAGTGATCAGATTGAAATGTTTTCAATTTTAAGTGTATTCACTCCCATACTTTTATGCTGATAATCCCTATCTGGCTATAATCCTGATTCTCAAGGTGCATGAAACAAATTAGGTGTAAATGGGATGAACTTTTGATTTTTTTTTTTTTTGTTCTTTTTTGTTCCCCCTCATAACTCCTAGCGAAAAGGACAAAGCAGCGTGTCTGCTGCTCTGTGTCCTGAGCGCCATGATCCTTTCCACTCCTTCCTGATCCTTGAACCCTGACCTTAAAGTCCTGTCAGTGCTGTAAGTATAGACGGGCCATGGAGGTACAGCTTAACAGAACAGTTGTACGCGGGGTCGGTCCAACAATGTTGTCATTTCGACTTGTTCGGCGTTATTGTATAAATCTGTGCGGCGAATTCGAACGGTCAAAATGACCAATATGACCGTTGTGCACTTCCACGGATATAAGTGTTAGGAGGCAATACTTCAACCATAGCTTTTACTACCCTGATCTTGCATGAGCAGCAGTTCAAAAAGATGCGATCGGTTGGCTTCACGTGCCTCGGACGAAGCATGAGAGAGCCCTTTCCCTCCCTGGCTGGTAGCTGTCGCTCGATAGCGGAGAGTCGCCTCGTAGATGGGAACTGGCCATGACTAAATGAGGGAGAAAATTGGTGGGGGTTTGATGGGGGTTTGGTGGGGGCGGGGATAGGAATTATCAGCTAATATTCACTATACTAGTCTTAGTGTTAGATCATTAGATGTTAACGTTTAAGAGGTAATATAGTCAAAATAATGAGAGATTATACTGAAATAACAAATGAGCATTGAAAATTCTTTTAAATAAATTTGAACCTGCAGTACAGTGCTTCTGTAATTCTGCATCTCCATGTCCATACACTGTTAGAGCTAAGGTTTGAGGAATTGGTGAACTTTAACCTTGAGGTTATTACAGTCACCACACCGGGGTGACGTCTTTGCAAACTGAGCCGTGAGTCTGTACTGACACGCATGCACGTGGATACTGTGCTAACCGCACCCGCACTAGCACTAGCACTAGCACTAGGTTTCTCTCATGGCTGCACTACTTCTTGGGGGGGAAAAAAGGCCTGTACGTACAGTACAGATCCTTACTCCTGCTCTTAATAGTGTGATTGTTTGTCTGATGCACGTTCGTGTGGCGTTAAGGACGTCGAGATCCTAGTCCTGTCTGTTTTCTTCCAGTTACACATCAGTGAAAACATCAAGTGAGCGTTGTAGGTTGTCGCTTGTCCTAACTGCTTGTGTTATGGAAATGGAGCTCAGAGGGCTGACGAGGCAGCGGCCATGTTGTGTCTGTGTTGCTCATTCTTCACTAAACGTGTGCGAGTTTCTCTCTGTGATGAGTCGCGGGTTATGATGAGGACTCCCAAACATGCATGTTGTGTTCACGTAGTTCTGATGAAATGCCTGCAGTGATGTTTTAATAAATCTTCACGAGACGCAACAACCTGTGTTTCTAAACTGGAATAGATTCCTGTGAAGACATGAATTATTTTGAATACTGTGCTTTCTCTTCTCACGTCTGCTCTCTTCTTCTTGTCTCTGCTCTTCTCACGTCTTCTCTCACGTCTTCTCTCTTCTTCTTGTCTCTTCTCTTCTCACATCTTCTCTCTTCTTGTCTCTGCTCTTCTCATGTCTTCTCTTCTCACATCTTCTCTTCTCACATCTGCTCTCTTCTTGTCTCTGCTCTTCTCATGTCTTCTCTTCTCACGTCTGCTCTCTTCTTCTTGTCTCTGCTCTTCTCACATCTTCTCTTCTCACATCTTCTCTTCTCACATCTGCTGTCTTCTTGTCTCTGCTCTTCTCACATCTGCTCTCTTCATGTCTCTGCTCTTCTCATGTCTTCTCTTCTCACGTCTTCTCTCTTCTTCTCGTCTCTTCTCTTCTCACGCTGTCTCTTCTCAAGTCTTCTCTCTTCTTCTCGTCTCTGCTCTTCTCACGTCTTCTCTCTTCTTCTTGTCTCTGCTCTTCTCATGTCTTCTCACGTCTTCTCTTCTTCTCGTCTCTTCTCTTCTCACGCCGTCTCTTCTCAAGTCTTCTCTCTTCTTCTTGTCTCTTCTCATCTCTTCTTTCTTTTATTTCTCTTCTCTTCTGTTTTCTTCTCTTTTCTTCTCTCCTCTTCTCAGTGTCTCTCTTCTTCTCATTTTTCTCTTCGGTTCTATTTTCTATTCATTTCATCTTTTCTCTTCTCATGCCTTCTTTTCTTACTCTTCTCATCTCTCTTCTCTTTCTCTTTTTTTTTCCTCTTCTCGCCTCGTTTCTTCTCACAGCTCGTCTTTTCTCTCTCGCTCTCTTCTCTTCGCTATTCTTCTTCTACGCCTTTTCCTCTCTGTCGCTTGTCTCGTTTCTTCCCCCCCCCCCTTCTCCTTATAACGTTTACCGTCCTCTCTCCTCTGCCGAGTAGAGAAGTTGATAGAGGGTTTGAAGTCTCCAGAACCTTCCTCCTCCTCCTCTTCCTCCCTGCTTCTCCCTGACCTCCCTCTGAACGACCCCTTTAGTCCTGCAGACTCCAGTCATGGTAAACCCCTTCTGCTTTGGCCACTCTGCTCCATTTCGTACCTCATCCGTCCTCCAACATACCCCGCAGACGCTATTATTTTTTCACAATCTTCGCCTCGAAGAAGCAGAGGATGCTCATCCATCTGTTTGCCTCTCTTTCCCTGCGTCAGCCTCAAGCGTCACCTCCAACTTATCCATCAGCCCATCTGTCTATTACTGCATGACCGACTCAGACAGCTCGTTTCATTTCATAGACGTGTGCCTAAAATAATAATAAAAAAAAAAAAGACTGAAAATGAAAAGATCATGTCTCATTATCTTTTCACTAATCATATTTTCATTCACTTTGTACACAGCCGTGATGGATACCCTTATTCCAGGTCTGGAGTCTCTACACGCCGATCCTGTGTTGCCAGGTCAGTGCAAATTCCCCTCACGCTGTCAGTTTTCTTTGAATTGAATAGACAACCCCTAAAACACTCAAGACCAGCTCGAATTGTTGCTGTCTAACGCTTCCTAGATGTAAGCGACGATGACACTATTTATCGAGATCATCCACGAGGTCAATAAACAGGAACTATGAAGTTTTATAAGCTTGATCAAATCGGGTCGCTCTAAATTCGTTTCGTCTTTACCGACGTAGTTTGCATTCAAAACGGCGGACCAGAGACGGCTTTTCTGCGCTCGATCGCACCGATATCAATCATCCCCGTCATCTTTTGTGCGAGAGAGTAGGCTGGCTCTTACTAACGCGATGTTTCCTGTCATCACTCGTTAATTAGCGCTTGCGCGTCGGTCAAACGATGACCGCACAGTGTCTCAAAGTTGTCCACGAGGTCAACCGCAGGAGTCTTCTTCACAAACGATGCGTTCGATGACTCTGATGTTTTATCGTTGTGATGGTTCTCGCCGCGCAGTGCCGGTCCAGCTGATGTTTGTTTGTGTTTTTCATTTCCTATTCTTTCACCTTCAGAATTCTCTATCCGTCTGTTTCAAACGCTTCATAGTGATCGTTCGTGATCAGGCATAGCAGTGAAAGCAGGTAGCGCTCAGAAACTTGATGCACGACACGCAGACACTGTAACACAGAAGATTTTTACGTTTGGCTTTAAGCGGCTTTGCAGGACGAGCTGCCTTGGAACTGAAATCGTCGGAGAAATTGAGTATCAGACTGGATGTTTCACTCTGAAAGCGAACTTTGAGTGCTTTGAATGCTTCAAAGGTCAAACTATATAGAACTAGACGAATGGGCTTTCCCAAACGTCACGCTAACATCTCGCACCCATCTCCTTTCTGTCCATCTCCTTTCTCTCGACCTGCTCATGTGGTTGCTTTATCCAAACTTGCTTTATCTTCCCTGCTTTGGCTATTCTTAATCCGTTACCTGTACATCCTCTCCCATTCCTGTCCTCCTCCCTCTCCCTCCGTTCTGTCATCCAGACGCCCTGGGAGGAGGGGAATCTCTACTCGGTGGTCCCCTGCTCTCTCATTCCTCATCGGGAGTTCAGGTGCTGCCTTCCCCAATGTCCTCCACTCCCGCTCAATCTGTGGAGCAGTTCATTCCGGCCCCACTGTCCAGCGCACAGCTTCAGCCGGGTAAGACGAACACTCACGATGGGGTCGTAATGGGATGCAGAGGCACTGATTTACACATTTGATTGAGCTCAGAGGGACCGAGTGGGATAGTGTTCCTGTTTAGAACTTTCCAATAAATGTGCGTCTTCATTTTTAGGGCCTATCTAGAACCCTAAAGCATTCTGCTTTTTCTCCGTAGTTTGGTGTTGGCCAATTCCCACCCACCATCCTGCTCTCTCCTATCATGCCGCCAGGGATAGTGTAGGCTAACGTTCATTCTCCGAGACGTGTGAAACCAACCAACCGCATTATTTTTGATGAGAGGCAAAACATACTTGAGGGAAAGAGCTATCTACGGTCTTCCACACGCATGAGCTCACAGATCGGCTAGAGACGCTGTGATTGACGCTTACTATTACTTGGTGCACGTCAGCGGTAGGTCAGTGGTTAACATGTTGGACTTCTGATCGAAAGGTTGTGAGTTCACATGCCAAGCTGACATGATATGGTTTTTGAGGTAGAATCCTTTTTTTTTTCTCTTTGATTGCTAGGGTTTTCTTGTTCGCAATGTTGACATCTCCAGCTTTCAATCCTCAATCGCTTTGCCTCCCGAATAAAGCGGTTACTGAAGATTTTAATCAGTGGTGCTTGATAACATGACTGCTCACAGTTTTGCATCAGGGAGCAATGCAGCAATCTCACGATCATTTTTATTGTAAAAAGGCATCAATACAGCACTAATGAACGTACGCGGGGAGTGGAACAAACTGGGTAGTGTTCTGTATGTTCAAAAAACAGACCTTTGCAACCTTTACAGTCAAGCTGATCTTGCTTTTCTTGTTTCTATTCCTGTACCTGTCCCTTTCATTTATACGTCCTTTCTTTGTTTCTCTCTCTCGCACGCTCTCTCGCTCGTTCTCCCTCTCTCTCTCTCTCTCTTGCTCGTTCTCCCTCTCTCTCTCTCGTTCTCTCTCTCTTGCTCGTTCTCCCTCTCTCTCTCTCTTGCTCGTTCTCCCTCTCTCTCTCTCTCTCTTGCTCGTTCTCCCTCTCTCTCTCTCGTTCTCTCTCTCTCTCTCTTGCTCGTTCTCCCTCTCTCTCTCTCGTTCTCTCTCGTTCTCTCTCTCTCTCTCTCTTGCTCGTTCTCCCTCTCTCTCTCTCGTTCTCTCTCGTTCTCTCTCTCTCTCTCTCTTGCTCGTTCTCCCTCTCTCTCTCTCGTTCTCTCTCGTTCTCTCTCGTTCTCGTTCTCTCTCTCTCGCTCTCTCTCTCTCGTTCTCTCTCTCTCTCTCTCTCTCTCTCTCTCTCTCTCGTTCTCTCTCTCTCTCTCTCTCTCGTTCTCTCTCGTTCTCTCTCTCTCTCTCTCGTTCTCGTTCTCTCTCTCTCGCTCTCTCTCTCTCGTTCTCTCTCTCGTTCTCTCTCTCTCTCTCTCGTTCTCTCTCTCTCTCTCTCTCTTGTTCTCCCTCTCTCTCGTTCTCTCTCTCTCCCTCTCTCTCTCTCGTTCTCTCTCTCTCTCGTTCTCTCTCTCTCGCTCTCTCTCTCTCGTTCTCTCTCTCGTTCTCTCTCTCTCTCTCTCTCGTTCTCTCTCTCTCTCTCTCGTTCTCTCTCTCTCTCTCTCGTTCTCTCTCTCTCTCTCTCTCTCTTGTTCTCCCTCTCTCTCGTTCTCTCTCTCCCTCTCTCTCTCGTTCTCTCTCTCCCTCTCTCTCTCGTTCTCTCTCTCGCTCGTTCTCTCTCGTTCTCTCTCTCGCTCGTTCTCTCTCTCTCTCTCGCTCGTTCTCTCGCTCGTTCTCTCTCTCTCTCGCTCGTTCTCGCGCTCGTTCTCTCTCTCGCTCGTTCTCGCGCTCGTTCTCTCTCGCGCGCTCGTTCTCTCTCGCTCGCTCGTTCTCTCTCGCTCGCTCGTTCTCTCTCGCTTGCTCGCTCGTTCTCTTTCTATCTTGCTTGTTCTCTCTCGCTCGTTCTCTCTCTCGCTCGTTCTCTCTCTCTCTCTCGCTCGTTCTCTCTCTCTCTCTCGCTCGTTCTCTCTCTCTCTCTCGCTCGTTCTCTCTCTCTCTCGCTCGTTCTCTCTCTCTCTCGCTCGTTCTCTCTCTCTCTCGCTCGTTCTCTCGCTCGTTCTCTCTCTCTCTCGCTCGTTCTCGCGCTCGTTCTCTCTCTCGCTCGTTCTCTCTCTCGCTCGTTCTCTCTCTCGCGCTCGTTCTCTCTCTCGCGCTCGTTCTCTCTCGCTCGCTCGTTCTCTCTCGCTCGCTCGTTCTCTCTCGCTTGCTCGCTCGTTCTCTTTCTATCTTGCTTGTTCTCTCTCGCTCGTTCTCTCTCTCTCGCTCGTTCTCTCTCTCTCTCTCTCGCTCGTTCTCTCTCTCTCTCTCTCGCTCGTTCTCTCTCTCTCTCGCTCGTTCTCTCTCTCTCTCGCTCGTTCTCTCTCTCTCTCGCTCGTTCTCTCTCTCGCTCGTTCTCTCTCTCGCTCGTTCTCGTTCTCTCTTGCTCGTTCTCTCTCGTTCTCTCTTGCTCGTTCTCTCTCTCTCTCTCTCTCTTGCTCGTTCTCTCTCTCTCTCTTGCTCGTTCTCTCTCTCTCTCTTGCTCGTTCTCTCTCTCTTGCTCGTTCTCTCTCTCTTGCTCGTTCTCTCTCTCTCTCTCTCTCTTGCTCGTTCTCTCTCTCTCTCTCTCTTGCTCGTTCTCTCTCTCTTGCTCGTTCTCTCTCTCTCTCTCTCTCTTGCTCGTTCTCTCTCTCTCTCTCTCTCTCTCTTGCTCGTTCTCTCTCTCTCTCTCTCTCTCTCTTGCTCGTTCTCTCTCTCTCTCTCCCTCTCTCTCGTTCTCTCTCCCTCTCTCTCTTGTTCTCTCTCGTTCTCTCTCCCTCTCTCTCTCGTTCTCTCTCCCTCTCTCTCTCTCGTTCTCTCTCGCTCGTTCTCTCTCGCGCGCTCGTTCTCTCTCTCTTGCTCGCTCGTTCTCTTTCTATCTTGCTTGTTCTCTCTTGCTCGTTCTCTCTCTCTCTCTCTCTCTCTCTCTTGCTCGTTCTCTCTCTCTCTCTCTTGCTCGTTCTCTCTCTCTTGCTCGTTCTCTCTCTCTTGCTCGTTCTCTCTCTCTCTCTTGCTCGTTCTCTCTCTCTCGCTCTCTCTCTCTCTCTCTCTCTCTCTTGCTCGTTCTCTCTCTCTCTCTCTCTCTTGCTCGTTCTCTCTCTCTCTCTCTCTCTCTCTCTATTTTTTCTGGGCTGCTCTGCCTCTCTAACCCGCTCGGCTCACCCTTCACCCTGTATCCTCTCCAGCTCCGGATCAAAACCCTGACAGCCAGTTTGACCCCATTCCAGTGCTGATCTCCAAAACCCCCAGCCAAGGTAAGGAACAGGAGCAGGACTCCTGATCACATGCCTCCTGACCGTGTTCTAACAATCATCCCAGGAAAAAAAAAACAAAACCCCAAAGGGTTACTCATTATCGATAAATGAAATAAACCGTGCTGCAGGTTCGATTATACAGGGAGCTTGATGAGGTGAACCCAGTCATTGAGGCTTGAGAACTTATTCCTTGTTCATGTCATGCTCAGATAATTTTGCCATACTAAACATTAATCTCAAAGAAATGAAGCTGTTGACCATCATTTTAGTAAATATCAATGATTATTATCATCTGCCAGTTTGAATGAAATGATACTTTTGGTTCATCATTTTCTTGTATATTTTATAAGCCTGTATTTGTTCGAGTGTATAAATCTTTGAGTGGAAATAAGGGTATATCCTAAATGCCAAACCATATTATAACCATAATGAAACTGCAGATAGATAAACGGATGAAAATGCTACATCAGTTGTAGCTCCAAGCCTACACTGTCTAGTTCTCTTTTTGCCCGGATTTTCCCCGTGAAGCCGAGATCAAGTTTCAGAGCCTACTTTAGACCGAGCGTTCATCCTCATGATGACTACGCATTCATATCTCTTGCTAGGCATGTAGTTAACCTCAGCGGGGCTTAACAAGGTCGCATTTGGATTATCTGTACCCGAGTAAGGCAGAACTCTTCCGTTGACACGTTTTCATAGTGATCGCGATTCCAATCCGCTTAATTTTACTGCTCCGCTCCGAAATATTTCGAAGAATACTCCGAACTATGTCGCCGACTCCGGAGCAAACCGCGAAGTCGTGCGATTTTCATTTCTGAAATGCTGTCGCTACTCACAAGGAACCTCCACTTACTTTTCTCTTTATTTTTCTCCCTCTTTCCTCCATAATCCTTTTGTTGCAATGTACATCACCCCCTATTTTTGCTTTTTATTCTTTATTTATTTATTTATCTGCTTTTTATTGAATCTTTCATTTCCTTTCTGCTGTTTACATGCTTGCTATTTGCTTTTATCATATTTTGCGCACACACACACACACCTTTTTCTTTTCCTCTTCTGTCTTCCATCTACTTTCCCCTTCTCATCCCCCCCCCCCCGTCTCTTTCTCTCTCTTTCTCTCTGTCTTCGTCTCTTTCTTTCTGGCATGTTCTAGGTGGTAGCAACAGTGGCAGCTCAGAGACCAGTCTGCCCAATCTGGCCTGCTCCCTACTGCTGGTGGACCAGCTCATCGACTTGTAGAAGACACACACACAGAGAGAGAGAGAGAGAGAGAGAGAGAGAGGGGGAGGGAGCGAGCGATAGAGGGACAGGAGAAAAAAAAAAACCATGCAGGGAAAATGTGCAATTCATAAACAAAGCTGTAGTTTAGGTTATGAATGAAACAAGATGATACTATACTGCATCCCAAAAGACTGTCCTCCTCCTCCCGTGTCTGTCCGTCATTCACGTTATTGTTGTTTTCGGTTTTTCTTCTGTTGCGCCATCATTTCCATAAAAATCCATCACGCTGTATTTGCATCCGGTCTGTAGAGCAGGGCAGCACTAAATCTGTCCCACAGTAGGATTTACAAACTGATAATGATATAATGTTTCACTAATTTAAGAGATTTAGCTCTGATTGGTTATTTTGTTGTGGATATATCGCTCGCACTCTCATCCGGGACGGGATCATGCGTTCTACAGATCATCACATGATCATTCATTTATTTTTTTTTCCCCCCTCCAGAGACTGAGCTCGACTAGGGCTCCTTATTCTGGTCCAAAGATACACCAACTAGCTCTCTGTAGCTACGAAAACATGCAGTAATCCAGAAAAAACTGAGCAAAGCATAGTGTTCTAAACACAATGTAAAGTATACAGCGAAAAGCTGCCACATAAGGGCTGATTTATACTTCAGCAAACACGTGCAGACATTTACACAGGTGTCTGCCAGGATACTTGAGTGAAATGTTAACGTTTACACTAGGGGGCAGTGTTTCGTGTACCAAGATACACATTACGGAACAATAAACAAAGACCCACGCGTCACTTTTAGTCGCGCGAAGGGATATACGTATTAGAAGAAAAGTACTGTACGTGATGAAGTAGAATTTTATTGACGTTTTCCGTTTATTCCATGCTCGCCTCCAGATCGTCGTCATCTCATGTTGTCCAGGAACTGCTCTGAAGATTGAGCAAGTCAGAGTGTATGAATGCGTATAACGTCGTGCCTCTTTCGCTTTTGCACGGATTCTGCTTTGGGTCTCGTCCTAACTCCATTGCTTGTCCTAACTGGAGATACTCTCCTTCCCAACCAATCAGCAAACACCGTCGATTCACAATACACGTTGTTCAGATTTTGGAGGCGTCTACGTTTGACCGCGGGTTAATGCTGATATTTTTTACGTGCCTCTTCACCAAAGTGTAAATCAGCCCTCACTCTGCTCCTCGTACAGTGCTTTACTTTATTACTGCATGTCTAGATGTTCCATGAGGCCACAATATTCATATATATATATATATATATAATATACACTATATATACATATGTATTCAGCTCAAATTTAAAAGGACCAGCTATATACAATTCTTTGCATACAGAGATCTGGATAAACCAGTATTATGAACGAATGGCGATAACAGTAACCCTTTAATAGTTAACCATTAATGATTCTTTTATGACGATTCAAAGTGGTTAGGTTTTGTGTCGTAGTGGGGCTTGGACAGATGAGACACGGCGGTAACGGAGAATTAACACATTTCTCCGTCCGTTCGTTTTTTTTTTTAACATTTCTGTTTTGGTCATCCACATTTTGTCTCTAGCCCCGTAGCTGACCTCTGAGCCGACAAGACACCTTCAGCTAAATCATTTACATGACCAGAACGACTCCGACGAGCCGCAACAGAGGATCTGCTACGGAAGCCTCGCTGGTTCATGTTTAGGAAAAAAAAAAACAGTCGCCGAACTACGGCTGTTTGTTTCTCCGTACATTGAGCAGCTCTCTTACTGTTTTTTTTTTTTTATTTTTTTGAGTGCTTGGTTAAATCTTGAGTCCAGAACGTGTTGACAACCAGTTGAAAGGTTCATTCAAAACTGCCGAAAATGACCATTTGAGGAGTGTAACGCTCCAAATCTGATTCTCAGCACAATGCTGCGATCAAAACGCCTCCAAAGCAAACCTCACCTGGAGGACTCCGAAAGGAGGACGCTCTGAACGCTGGTGTTTCTAAGCATTGACCCGAGCGATTTCGAGTTATCTTGTATCTTCTTGCATGATTTCGACTTGTAGCACATTCCAGCCTCGCCGAGGCACAACGAGCACAGGAAGTGAAGTATACAGGAAGTCCCTCGGCTGAGCACCACCACCACGGCTGCTCGCTGACGTCACGTAAGCGGTAACGATGGCATACACTCCATATACGCCTGCCGTGCTTTAAATACCTAGTCCCGGTCAGTGCAGGTCTGATCAAGGTTATGCCAAGCTCTGCATGTGCAATATCATTTACGGACATATCAGCAGCATTAGCATACGATATCGCGTCACTCGACGTATTCACGCTGCTGCGTATGCGCGTCGACCTTTAATATGACCGGAGAGTTATCGCTATTCAGCTTTATCGCTATTCTCAGGAGGTGTCGTGTGCTCACATGATCATTTATCGCCTCTGTGCCCTGCCTCTAATTTGTCTTCCATCCTTTAATCATTTGCTCATTCCTTAAGCTTGTGTTGCTTTCTCAACCAAACTTCCCACGTCTTGCTTTCTGTGCACGAGTCCATCGTATCATTCTTTTTTTTTTTTTTTTTTTTTGTTTTCTCCGTTAGATAGAAGTTTTAAAACGAACAAAAAAAAAAGCTGTATGTGCATATCCAAACATGTAGCTAGAATATGAATCATTAAAAAAAAAACAAAAAGTCATAGAACCCAGTGTTCTTGTTCCTTGTAGCTGTTAATAGTGTTCTACATGAATGTATGAAGTGAACATCTACGCTCAACGTCGCATTATTATCATCACATTTCTTACAGTTTAGGAAGTGTATTTTTCTGTGAATCTGAAGTGCAAAGATCTTATATCTGGTCTTTCCTTACCCTCCTTCTTCATATTTCGCTATATTGCAAGAGGGAATCATGCGAATGGCGTTTCTATGCTTTGCTGGGGATCAGCGCGCTACTAATCATCTCGTACAAAACAAAAAGATTTTTCATTTGTCTGCTGGAGAGACAAACGGATAACTAGGTGAAGAGTCTTAAAGGTGCAGTTTGTAAAATCTAAACATGATTTAGAGCTATTGTTGCCGTTTTATTTATATATATATATATATAGAGCACGTGAGACAAAATGGGATTTGCAGACTTGCAGCGCAGTGGGTGTGGCTACTTTCATATTCTTCAGGCGTTTGTTTACATTCTTTCTGACCCGGAAATGAGCTCCACCCCTGCCACGACAGTGGATTTGGCATAATTTAGAAGTAATACATACCTTCTATACAGGCAGAAGTGATTTTTTGAGTTTTGTGCATCTCTGCGACCGATCGGTGTAAGTGGTGGCTCAGTGGTTAAAACTTTAGGCCACTACACCATAACTACACAGAAGGTTATGAGTTCAAATCTCAGCACTTCACTTGTTTCAGTTGTATCCTAAATTTCACTTGTATCCTAAATTGTAAGTAACGTTGGATTAAAGCGTCAGCCAAACGTGTTAAATGTGTCGGGGGGGGGGGGGGGTTTGTCAATTCAAAAGACAAACCGCCCCTTTAACTCTCGCAGTTGTTGTTTTTATTCATGACTTCATTTTAAAGCTGCGTTTGTTTCTTCCTGTGAGAGGCAGAGAAAGAGATTGGGTTTGTAAAGACATCCTTTCTCCTTCTCTTTAACCGGGCTTATGATGGAATCGATTTCCTGAGGTCGCCGTTTCCATTGAGCGTGAACTTTTTCCGTACACATCATCTGCCTCGTGCTGCAGGAACGGGGTACGAGTCATCTGTCGTACATTTCTGTATCTGTATAATAAATATTACGCAGATGAAGGTGCCAGGCTCATGAGCAGTTTCAGAGAGCACAGTTTTCCCAGGACACATCGATCCATTTAGATAATTATATTATATTATATTAGATAGAGAATTATGATTGCATATGGAAACCAGTGTGCTACTGTTCACAGACCGCCACGTGCATGCTGAGCTCAGATCCTCGCTAAAGCGCCGCTGGCACACGGACTCGCTTCCATCGAGACGTTAGTGCTAGTAAAGTATCCTTTAAGTTCAAGTTCGACGTTTGGGATGAAAGAACCGTTTCGTTTCCGTTCTTATTGCGAAGCAACGCAGCTGTAGTGGTCGTGTAATTCCGTACGTTTCTGTAGTATACGTATTCATTCTCGTCAAACTGCTTGCCGTCCTCGCCTCCGTCGTACCGCCCGGTTGTAACAAGGCTGACCTATGCAATCCGTTTCGCAGACCCCACCAACGAATAAACACTCACACACACTCTCTCTCTCACACACACACACACACACACACATGCACGCTACGCCGTGGCTAAATGCCAAAAAATGTAGCGTCGCTGATAGTCCAATGTTTTGTGTTGCAATGTATAGCTTATACATCCGGTCAGCGGAACACGGGGAAAAACATGACCAACACTTGACCACAGGTACTTTATCAGCCTGGAAGATTGGAAGATGTATTATCTATCAGCGTGTTCCTTCTATTTTTATGCGATGATGATGATGATGATGAATTCTAAACGATTGGGATGGTGAATAAACATGTCAATGTGAACAGATGTCCATAGTGTGTGGTTGAATTTGTCCTTAGAGTTGTGCGGTGTGCAGTGGAACGGGGGAAAAAAAAAAATCATCAGAGGTAGCGGCAGATATGATGACTGTCATCTCACTGTTCATCTTTTTTTTAAAATAAATAAATAAATAAAAAGTTGAAATCTTTTATCATAATCCAACCCCATAGAGAGAGATCTCGATGGCTTTTAGGAAGCTTATCGAGAGTGCCAAAGGATTATGTTTATCATTTCATTACAGAAAATGTTGTTTTAATAAGATATGGCTTTTTTTATTCCCCAGCTTGTCCTGAGCTCCCCTTTCACTAACCTTAATTTATTTTCTTTTTCCTCTCTTTTCAGTCTTCCTGAAGCTCACATTTTGCTTTTTCCCCTCTCCTATTCCTATAGGTCCTATAGAAATACTCGTAAAATCGTCAGGCTCAACCCAAATTCACAGGTGAACATACAGACGGGTGACAAATACTAAGATAGTAAAGCGCTGGGCCAACTCGAGCCACGGGAGCAGCTTGGCATAGATTCTACAAGTCTCAAAATCTGTATTGGAGCGCTGAACACCGTTCTTCTAAAAAAATAAATAAATAAAATTCCCTCAGTTGGGGTTTTGATGATGATGGTGGTGGAGGGTTCAGTTGGATTGAGATGTGGTGAGTGTGAAGGCTGTAGTGTATAATCTACGTCATTTTCATCCTCTTCAGACCGCCCACTGAGCTCTCGTGCCCTGTGGATGGGGGGGGGCAAGGTCATCCTGGAGGAGACCACGCCCCTCAGGATAGAAATGTTTCATCCTAGGATAAAGGTGATCAGTCAGAAGAACTGTAGAGTTGATTTGCAGGTTTTGATTTGACGGTTAGCCAAACCATGCCAGCAAAAAATAAAGAAATAAACACACCCCACGTATTTTTCCTTTAATTTGTCACCTGTCTGTATATCAGACCGATTTGGCAATTTGCCCTCCGCTTATGTTCCGCTATGCTTTATTCTACCGTGCGCTGCACACAACCACTACATTACCAGGACTTTTTTTTCCCCCCACAATAGGTATGAGGAATAAAAGTAACAAATAATAAACTGATAAAGATGATCTGATTAATACGATGCATATTTTATTAACCATGAGCCACATTTATCACCGCATTCCGTCATTCATTATTTATCCATAGTACCTCAGAACTACGGGCACAAAACCTAGGGTTAGACCTTAACCTAACATAACACTGAAATATATTCATTTAAAATATTTATTTAGCAGTGTAATGTGTTCATTATTTGTAATTTTATTGGTTTTTTTATTTGTAATTTTATACAGTTTTATTTGTTATATTTATTTAAAAAAAATTATATTTAAAAAATCTAAAATATATTTTAAATTTAAATTATATAATATTTATTATTTTGTCATTTAAGGAACCTTTATTTATTTATTTATTTATGTATTTATTTTTAAATTTTTTTTTTATTTTTTTTTTTTTACTTTAGTTTATTGTATAGCACAAGTAATGTCTGTTACCCCTGCCTCATATTTGTTATGTCTGGCAGACATAACAGACAGTTGTTGTAACAGACAATCTTGTTAGAACTAGGTCAACACGAGCAGGAGAACCGGGTAGGAGGGGGAAAAAAGGAAAACTTGAATGGACGTGTATATAATAAGATAGATAGATAAATTCCCCCCAAAATAAACAAATAATCAATCTTCTAAGCAGTGACCAATTGTACTCAAATATATTTTTATTGTACTCCAATATATTTTTTCCCCTCTATGTATCCTCGCTCACGACTTCCCTGTTGTGAATGATAAATAATGAGCGACGACAAAATACCTTCACCACTGTGGTTCATGTTTTGATTGAAATCTGCTCTGTTCTAATCAGATCTTCGTCGTACGTGTCAAATCACGTACCTTTTGATGGATCGATTTTTACTTCATACACGTTTCCATGAAGTTATTACGCAATAAGTTTTCGTTATCTCCATCCCTCGTAGATGAGGAGCAGGGAGGGGGAACGCGTAAAGGCGTGGATGACCTGTAGGCTGAGAATATGTTCTAAAATCAGTCCTGTCTTGGAGATTTAGATTTCTAGAATCGTAGTCTACTGCTATATTAACCTTTCCTACATGCGCCACCCTTCTGTCCACAGCCTAAAGGTAAGAGTTTGCTCCGTCTCCGTATCTGTATCTTATGTCTGACTTTGCCTTCCTTGTTTCCATGAGTCTTAGCTTTCCATGTAATGCTATATCTCTCCCACTTCACTGAACCACACAGAAAAACGTTTTTTTTACGTACAATTTGTATCCCTTGCGACACCAAGACATCCTTTTTTATTTATTTTTTATTTTTTAGATTTAATACACAGCTCATTTTTACAATATGTGGAAACAAGGCTGTAGTCTTTCTATGGTAGCTGTTTGTGGCTTGGAATATAGTAATGTTGTAGATATTTGGTGTTCGTCCATAGTGTTGCTGTGAATGATTGCTTGTGAATGTACAGTATGTGTGTATTCTTCTTCTTTATTTTTTTCTTTTGACAATAGCTCATTTGTTTGTTCTCCTAGTCTATGTTTGTGTTTCCTGCCTTTTACTTTAATCATCTCGCACAAAAAGTTAAAAACATTGTCACGATTAAAAGGATTGATTTGGCAGAAAATTAATGCACACAACTTTCTCCTTATCCCAAAACACGCACTCGACCAGCGCAAGACACGCACTCGACACACACTCGACCAGCGCAAGACACGCACTCGACCAGCCAAAACACGTACTCGACACGCACTCGACCAGCCAAAACACGCTCTCGACACGCACTCGACCAGCCAAAACACGCTCTCGACACGCACTCGACCAGCCAAAACACGCTCTCGACACGCACTCGACCAGCCAAAACACGCTCTCGACACGCACTCGACCAGCCAAAACACGCTCTCGACACGCACTCGACCAGCCAAAACACGCTCTCGACACGCACTCGACCAGCCAAAACACGCTCTCGACACGCACTCGACCAGCCAAAACACGCTCTCGACACGCACTCGACCAGCCAAAACACGCTCTCGACACGCACTCGACCAGCCAAAACACGCTCTCGACACGCACTCGACCAGCCAAAACACGCTCTCGACACGCACTCGACCAGCCAAAACACGCTCTCGACACGCTCTCGACCAGCCAAAACACGCTCTCGACACGCACTCGACCAGCCAAAACACGCTCTCGACACGCACTCGACCAGCCAAAACACGCTCTCGACACGCTCTCGACCAGCCAAAACACGCTCTCGACACGCACTCGACCAGCCAAAACACGCTCTCGACACGCACTCGACCAGCCAAAACACGCTCTCGACACGCTCTCGACCAGCCAAAACACGCTCTCGACACGCTCTCGACCAGCCAAAACACGCTCTCGACACGCTCTCGACCAGCCAAAACACGCTCTCGACACGCTCTCGACACGCACTCGACCAGCCAAAACACGCTCTCGACACGCTCTCGACACGCACTCGACCAGCCAAAACACGCTCTCGACACGCTCTCGACACGCACTCGACCAGCCAAAACACGCTCTCGACACGCTCTCGACACGCACTCGACCAGCCAAAACACGCTCTCGACACGCTCTCGACACGCACTCGACCAGCCAAAACACGCTCTCGACACGCTCTCGACACGCACTCGACCAGCCAAAACACGCTCTCGACACGCTCTCGACACGCACTCGACCAGCCAAAACACGCTCTCGACACGCTCTCGACACGCACTCGACCAGCCAAAACACGCTCTCGACACGCTCTCGACACGCACTCGACCAGCCAAAACACGCTCTCGACACGCTCTCGACACGCACTCGACCAGCCAAAACACGCTCTCGACACGCTCTCGACACGCACTCGACCAGCCAAAACACGCTCTCGACACGCACTCGACCAGCCAAAACACGCTCTCGACACGCACTCGACCAGCCAAAACACGCTCTCGACACGCTCTCGACACGCACTCGACCAGCCAAAACACGCTCTCGACACGCTCTCGACACGCACTCGACCAGCCAAAACACGCTCTCGACACGCTCTCGACACGCACTCGACCAGCCAAAACACGCGCTCGACCAGCGCAAAACACGCGCTCGACCAGCCAAAACACGTGCTCGACCAGCACAAAACACGTGCTCGACACGAACTCAACCAGCGCAAAACACGCACTCGACACGAACTCAACCAGCGCAAAACACGCACTCGACCAGCGCAAAACACGCACTTGACACGCACTCAACCAGCGCAAAACACGTACTCGACACGAACTCAACCAGCGCAGAACACGTGCTCAACCAGCGCAAAACACGTACTCGACACGAACTCGACCAGCGCAAAACACGCGCTCAACCAGCGCAAAACACGTACTCGACACGCACTCAACCAGCGCAGAACACGCGCTCAACCAGCGCAAAACACGTACTCGACACGAACTCGACCAGCGCAGAACACGCGCTCAACCAGCGCAAAACACGTACTCGACACGAACTCGACCAGCGCAGAACACGCGCTCAACCAGCGCAAAACACGTACTCGACACGAACTCGACCAGCGCAGAACACGCGCTCAACCAGCGCAAAACACGTACTCGACACGAACTCGACCAGCGCAGAACACGCGCTCAACCAGCGCAAAACACGTACTCGACACGCACTCGACCAGCGCAAAACACGCACTCGACACGCCCTCGACCAGCCCGAAACGCGCCCTCGACCAGCCCGAAACATTTTCTGCTTTTTTAGTTCTGTACTACAAATATTGCGAACATGTAATGGAAGTCTGTCATCCAAAATCATTTACGTAAGCACAACACATTTTCATATACTGGCTTTAAATGATGTAGTTGAGCTACATATTATTAACTCTTAACTTAAATTCCTTTAGCTGGGATGGTTCTTGTTTACAACCGTTTTAGATTCAGACTGAAGCTATATTCTCGTCTGCACAAAAAAAGCTCTAATTTTTGGAGGCGGGGCCTAAGGGGTGGAACGATGCCAGCCAGTGAGTGATTTTGGTTTTTCAAGATGGCTACCCTCATAAGCTTTGCAGTCAAGTTTTATTCATGCTCATACGTTCTAGTACGTCAAACGGTGTCTTACTGAAGAATTGGATGTCAGCTATTAACCGAGAAGAATTTGTGTGACGCAGACTTCCATTGCTTGTTACCTACCTTAGTCTTGTAGCTTTCGTGCAAAACTAAAGAAGCAAACTTTGAACACCAAACATGTCCTGCCTGATCTGATCGACTACATCTAGAGTAGATATAGAAGGTCAAATCTATAAGGTAGAATCAGCAAAGTGGCATCTCACATTGTATCCAGTATTCACATGACGTATAAGTGTTAGCATCTTTGCCATCCTAATTTGACCTCATGAGGTCATCTTGCTGAATCTACCGCAGACTGTGAGCATTCCAATCCTCACGGATGTCATTTTTTTTCTTGTCTCTGTTCAACAGAAGATAAGGGGAAGACTAACGGCTATGACGCGCTTGTAGAAGGCGACAAAGCAGAAAACCAAACCGAAGACTGGATGCACTCCAGCGATGAAGACGACGAGGATGAAGACGAGAGGACGGGCGAGGCCAGGCCGAGCGAAGCGTCAAGCCTCGACTGCAGCGGCTCGAGACCTTTGTTGCAGGATTTCGACGAGGACGAAGAACAAGAGCTGGACACTTCAGGAAACCTCCAGACATCCTCAAACCTTGACCCCAGTGATGTCCCACAGTCCTCTCTGGTTACCCGCCAGCCATCTCAGAACCACTTAGTCCAACCTTCCGAGCCTAACGCCGACGTCTTCTCAAAAGCACCTTTTCAGGTGGTGCAGGAAGCCGACGGCGACGTGGATGTGTTTGCGAACGCTCCGTTTCCGCGTCCGTTGGCTTCGTCTCAACAAGCAGATGTCTTCCTCCAGGCGCCGTTTGGAAAGAGAAAGGAAACATGGGGGACGGTTTACACCCATCCAGTCCCACAGGCTGGGATGCAGCGCTCCAACGTGGTGCCTTTTAATCACGGCAGCCATGAGCAGAGCGTCCTCGATCAAGTGGCCCCTTTGCCCTTTCGTCCTCAGGCTTTAGCGAAATACTCCCGACATTACGAGGGACCCGAGGTGAACTCCGACGATCCGTTTCTCTCTGCGCCTTTTCACCGTAAAGGACCTCAGGAGAAGCACTAACGTGGACTACGTACTAATCTCGTCACCTCCGCGTCCTTTAATTTGAGGTGATTCTTCGATGGAAAGATGCCGAGGAAGTATCTTTGCGGTGTCTACTTGCGAAAAGATAAAGTCCTTCTGTGAAAACCGTATGCAAGAACGAAGCACATACTTGCCGAGGTGTGGTCCTTACCTGGTTTAAGCTACAATGCAAACCCAAATGTCTATGTTCTACGCCTACCTCAGTTTATTCCTATGCTGAGCGAGAATCCGATTTTGAGATGAATGTACACTCGAGCCTGGAAGGACGCATCCTTGCTGAAATGTAAACGTATTCCCTACTTGGTGCGCTCCCTTAATGTCACCTGCTTACACTGGTGATGGAAAAATCCCCACCAATGGAGAAGTTCTCGCTGGAGTGTTACTGAGCTACTCTTTCACACCACGTTCAGATGGTTGACACAATAGCACTAATCTCATCATCAAGGGTCCTAGTGTTTAGTTTTTGCTTCTTGACATTACATTTATCCATATGGGTTGGCATTTTTGTAGATTTTCAGTTTCCTGAGCCTCAACATTAACTTTGCTTAAGCACGATCATGAACACGTAACATTTATTCCTCTTCAGTAAGCGCTTTATCCTGGTCGTGGATCCGGAGCCCGTACCTGGGAACGCTGGGTACGAGGCAAGAATACATCCTGGATGGGACGCCAGTCTATCGTCCATCCCACTCATTCATACCTAGGAGCAATTTGGAGTCGCCAGTCCCTGTTTTTGAGAGGAGGAACCCGGAGAGCCCCAGGGAAACCCGCCAACACCAGATTGCGATGCAATTCCAGGGTGGTTTTGCCTTTTCAGTGACGTTTTCTTTGGGGCTCCTTCATATGCTGGATTTTGTTGCACAGAAACTGACGTGTAGATTGTGATTAAAACTGACACTGGGTCATCTTGTCTTAATTACAGTAGTTAAGCTATCGATGATTTGTAAAACGACGATCACTGATGAATTATCACACTCCAGTTGATGGTCCACGTTGCTGTGTTTGCATTTGGACAGTAAGCTGGACAGTAATGTGAGTTTATCACTTGAACACATACGATTATACATCCAGTGCTGTATTTCTCCAGGGTTCTTGAATTGGAGATGAACCTTTCGGTTGTTCCAAATATCAGTCTTTCTTTCTGTCTGTCTGTCTAGTTTATTTTCTTTGTTTCTCTGGATTTTTTTTTTTTTTGTGTGTGTGTATACCTTTAAATGCAATGACATTACCTTTGGTAAAATCCTGACACTCCCTATTGGGACAGTAACATTGTGTAGGAGGCTGTGTGTATGTGTGTAAAGAAAGCCGTGTATGTTTATAATAATCTTGAGGTATTTGGTGACATGAAATGTACCCATGTTTGAACCTTTTGGAGAACTTGAGTGTGTGTGTGTGTGTGTGTGTGTGTGTGTGTGTGTGTGTGTGTGTGTGTATTTGGGGTTTGTGCATGTTCAGCACCTCGACAGTCTGAAATGCAGTGTGTGGTGTTTCAGTCATCATGAAGGCACTCGTTTTAAATACTTGGGTTTTCCAAAGCACTTGTCGATTTGGACGTCATTCATCAAAGTGTGTTCTGTACAAAGAAAAAAAAACAAACAAACGAGGAGTTGTGTATTAATATATATATTTTTTCCACAGTAATGCAAAGGGTGTGTGTGATGCATCTTGTGTTTTATGTAAGGAATGAAAAATGACTGGGCATGCTGTTATAGGAAAAAAAAAAAAAGTAAAAATAAAATAAACAATCTTAAGTTCATTATTGTGCTATAAGTGTTTTATTCCTCCCATACCACTGCAATTTGCTAATAATAAGAGTTTATTTTTTAAAGAATGACCAATAAACAAAGCTTTAACTCTGGCTGTAACAAAGTACTGACACTGGAGACTCCTTCCACCAATTTGAAAAAAACCGTAAATAAAACCATCAACTCGTAAGGCTGAATGAGCACAAACCCTCACAGCCATGTGGCAAAATCTGGTGGAACCTTCCTAGATAATTGGAGGTTATTATAACAGCAAAGTGGAGACTAAATCTGGAACTGGATGGTCGGGTGTCCACATACTTTTGGCCATAGAGTGTAAAGGGTTTGAACCATATTAAAATAAATCCTACTTTCATTCATTCATCCATCTTCAGTAACCACTTTATCCGGGTCAGGGTCATCGCTGAGCACGAGGAGGTGATGATATAAGCTTTACACAATGCTAAACTCGTGGTAGCTTCCATCACTGGATAGTTTTGCACTGCAGCTATAACGCTAAAAATACAAACTTCAGATGCCAAACATGCTGTGATTGACTAATACGTTTATGGATTTAAGGGTCTGTACCAGAGCGAAATGGGAGGGGGGAAATGGAAATACAGTACACAATCAGTACAGTTCACCTTCAGATATTATTTTTCATGCTAGCATGTAGTGCTACAAACTATGTGTTGAGGAGGAAGTGAAAAGGTGCCGTTAAAGACAGCTGCTAGTGCTAATAGGGACATTTACATACAGTAATGCTATAATCTTATAATCTGAAAACTACATTAGCATTGTAGACCAAAGACTTTTTAAAAAAACAACCTTTGAAAGTCAACATTTTTGGCTGAATGATTATCATTTTGGCTTTATTATTATTATTATTATTATTATTATTATTATTATCATTATAATAACCATGAATAAAGGAAAATGAACTGGATTTTTGAGGCTGACAAAATGTACTCTCTTCCTTAGGACCAAAGACTATTAGCTATTATTAAAGGCCAAAGAATATTTTATATATATATATATATATATATATATATATATATATATATATATATATATATATATATATATATATATCTCTAAGTTTCTTCGTCAATAATTTAGAAACCTTTATGAAGACTTTATTTCTGGGAATATATATATATATATATATATATATATATATATATACACACATTATATGATGTGATGTATTATATTATTAAATTTATAGCCGTTTAGCTTGATTCACTTCAGTCAAGAGTCTCGCGCGCCACCTAGCGCACTTGTGTCGGTGAAACCGGAAGTTCCAGTTTGACCATGCAGCCTGGTAACGGAAGTGACGCCATTTTACCCTCACAAACATGGCGGCGTACAGGTGTGCAGGAGTTTTACGGAATTTCTCTTCACTTGTTACAGGAACGTACGTGGTAACTTTAGAATATTCCCGTTTCCGCTGTGATATTTTTAGTTGGAGTGATTTGACTCAGAAAATACTGATTTATTTGCGTAAATATTGTGCAGCGTCTCACTGTCACTGACAAGGTCTGAGTGACGCAGTGACTTCTTAAAGGAGATTAGGCAATCCGGTATACTTATGTACAATTTATTGTTATTGTTATTATGATTATGATGTAAAATTTTATATTTAACCAACAACACTGCTGCGGTCTACTCATCTAAATGCAAATGGTTGCTTTTCGAGAAAGTTCCTCTACTCTCTTGTATTGGTTAGGAGGTGACGCTTGGGGGCGTGCTGTTTTCGGAATATAATCACCGACAGGGTGTTGTGATGATGTAGAGCTACTGTACCTGGGAAGTTTTATTCCTCTTATACCACGACAGTTTGCCAGCAATTACAGTTTGGAATTTATGAATCAACTTTTATCCGTTTATATTTACATTTAACATTGTGAAACATCCTTAAGACAAGTTCTTGGTAAACAAAAGTCTCCTTACAGAAAACACGAGATCTTTTTTTTTCTTTGTTAAACGACGACATGCTTTTATTTGTTTATTATTCGACTTTGATGATGTGGCGCTTCCCTTACAGGTGAATGAGCTGTTAGTATAGAAACGGTAACACATTCGAACAAGGGCGTTGATATAAATGCGTCAGCCGGCACTACTGTCAGAGCTGCTGTTATAGAAAATTAATCAAGGTCTTCTGACCAATCAGGATTGAGAACTGAAGAGTGATGTAGTATGAGCAAATTTACTCATCATTTAAATTACAGGTCACTGCATGATTTTACATCCTGAATGTGTTGCTCGAGAGACGGTAGGTTGGACGGTAGTTAAATGAGGTCTGATTTCATTCTCGATCCCTAGAAAAACACCTGCGTGTCGATATCACCATGGAGCTGCACTCGGTAAACTGTCCTTCAACACGAGGACATTGCCACGATGTCCTACAGCCATGTTTGGTGAGTATTTCGAGCACAACGGGAAACACTAACTTCACGCTTATTGTGTAAGAATCTGTTTTTTTTTTCTTTTTCCTTTCCGTCTAGTGAGAAACATGTTTATTCAGACTCAAGACACTCCAAACCCAAACAGTCTGAAGTTTCTCCCCGGGCGGACGGTGTTAGACTCGGGCACTATGGACTTTGTCGCTCCCAGAGATGCTTTCTGCTCTCCACTGGCCAGGTAATCACTTACATTTATTATTAAAACATATTGTAGCTTATTCTGTCATCATTAATGTGGGGATGTTTCCTGTAAGGAGATCTTTATTTAACATGTATGGAAGGAGTCTCCAGTGTCATATATATATATATATATATATATGTGTGTGTGTGTATAACAATTAGCCATAACATTAAAATCCACCTGCCTAATATGGTGTAGGTCCCCCTTTTGCCGGCAAAACAGCTCTGACCCCTGTCCACTGCCGAAAGCACCTAAAATGGGCACGTGAGCATCAGAACTGGACCAAGGAGCAACGGCAGAAGGTGGCCTGGTCTGATGAATCACGTTTTCTTTTACATCATGTCGACGGCTGGTTGTGTGTGTGTCGCTTACCTGATGAAGATATGGCACCAGGATGCACTATGGGAAGAAGGCGAGCCGGTGAAGGGAGTGTGATGCTCTGGGAAATGTTCTGCTGGGAAACCTTGTGTCCTGGCGTTCATGTGGAAGTTACTTTGACACGTACCACCTACCTAAACACTGTCGCAGACCAAGTACACCTCTTCATGGTAACGGTATTCCCTAATAGCACTGGCATCTTTCAGCAGGATAATGCGCCCTGCCACACTGCACCGATTTGCTCAGGAACGGTTTGAGGAACTCGATAAAGAGTTCAAGGTGTTGACTCGGCCTCCAAATTCGTCAGATCTCAATCCGATCGAGCGTCTGTGGGGTGTCCTGGACAAACAAGTCCAATCCATGGAGGCCTCACCTCACATCTTACAGGATTTAAAGGATCTGCTATTAACGCCTTGGTGCCAGATACCACAGCACACCTTCAGAGGTCTTGTGGAGTTCGTACCTCGACGGATCAGAGCTGTTTCAGCAGCACAAGGACGACCTACACAATATTAGGCAGGTGGTTTTAATGTTTTGGCTGATCGGTGTTGATGCGTTTATGTACAGTGTCTTTAAATTGATGTATCAGACCTATTTTGTTCCTAATTGTGATAAATATTTGCTGACTCTCGATTTTAATACAAAACTCTAAATCGTATTTACAGGCAGCTCTTCAGAATTGATGGAGTCAAAAGCGTCTTTTTAGGCCCCGACTTCATAACCATCACAAAGGTACAGGGGACATTTTATTTATTTATTTATTTTATATATATATATTTTTTTATGAGATCATCCATGAGTGTTTTTAAAAAAAAAAAAAAAGAATACACATGAATAACCGTAGCGCTTTCTTGTTGTCAGACTGATTCACACACGGAGTGGAAATTGATTAAACCAGACGTCTTTGCCACCATTATGGACTTCTTCGTGTCAGGCCTTCCCATTGTTAATGAAGACGCCGCTCCACGTGCAGACACCGGTACTGTCAGTATACTGGCCCGTGATGATGATTTTCATGCTGTGGTTATTTTTCTAAGGCTAAATCGGACCACATATCGGTTTGTGCGCTTTCTGTTTCGTTTTTTCTCCTGACACTTCTATGAACTTTGCTCTAGCGCCCTCGGACGATGACGATGAGGTCGTCGCCATCATCAAAGAGCTGCTTGACACACGGATCAGGTGCCGTCACGGTCTCTGTTTCCTCCCGTCATGCCATTTATACCTAATCATATAAATGTCGCCTGTTTTATGGAGCAGTCCCTATAAAGGTGCGGTTTCCGTCCTCTCTCAGGCCCACGGTGCAGGAGGACGGGGGCGACGTGCTCTATCGGGGTTTCGAGGACGGCATCGTGAAGCTGCAGCTCCAGGGCTCGTGCACCAGCTGCCCCAGTTCCATCGTCACGCTGAAGAACGGCATCCAGAACATGCTGCAGTTCTACGTCCCAGAGGTGGAGGGGGTGGAACAGGTGACCAAAAACAGAAATATAAAACGTGATTGCGACATTTATTATCCGTACTGTTCGACGACGTTCCGTCTAAAATGCGCCACTACATGTAAAATATCCTGAACGCTGTACATGAACTGACTTTATACCACAGCGCTGTTGTATTCGCGATTCTGATTATGTACGCAGAATAACACAGTAGATTTGTAGTATAACGGATTATGGGCACATAGTGAGGAACTGGTTCTAGCGTACACCTCCGATGCGTTATTAGTTGTGCACGCTGTGTGATCTCGTCCTGATCTTTCTGCTTTCACTCAGGTGAAGGACAAGGATGAGGGAGTGGAACAACACACTCAGCAATGAGTGCTAGTAAGCAGGATCCGGACTACACTCCTGTCTCGTACATCTCGTAAAACCGTCTGACCGAGGACAGAGAGGCTGAGGATGATGACGACGGGAAGGCGCTCACTAATACAGTGGCGCAAAGTGACACCAAAGGCAAGCTTTCCTAGACGCTTTTAGGGAAATCTTGGAACTGTGATGAAACATTATGATGGAAAAGTCTGAAATGGTCACAGTAAAGTTTATCTCGTTCATACCCTTTGGTTTTGTCTCGAATCAAAGTACGACACACCCTTCAATATGGATTTTTTATTTTATTTTATTATTAATCGGTAATAAAAACTGATTTTGTTTATTGGATTATACTGTAAATTCAAGTTGAGTGAATAGCACTTAGATCCTGACCACATCATGCACTTATGATATTTATAGCACTTTCAGTTTTCTTCTCAGTCTTTCCTACTGCAACAATGGACAATGGACTCCCCCTCCCCCAAAGGTGTGTGTGTGTATGAATGTAATTTTGACTCCGGTATCTAAATTAAAACAATAAAAATGTTTTAAAATGTGTTTGTTTTTTTTTTGTTTGTTTTTTTTCAACAAACGTGCATCAAGCACAGCCTATAGGTGTGGTGTGTTGGTAAAATACATTTATTTATTTATATACACAAAAATGACCATTTGTGTCATTGGCAACTAATGATTTTTGGCTAGAGGTATTCCCTAATGCCAGTGGCCTCTTACAGCAGGATAATGCGCCCTGCCACACTGCAAAAATTGCTCAGGAGTGGTATGAGGAACATGACAAAGAGTTCAAGGTGTTGATTGGGCCATCGAATTAGTCAGATCTCAATCTGATTCAGCATCTGTGGAATGTCCTGGACAAACAAGTCCATGATCCATGGAGGCCACACCTCACATCTTACAGGATTTAAAGAATCTGCTGCTAATAATTTGGTGCCAGATGCCACACCACACCTTCAGATGTCTAGTGGAGTCCACACCTCGACAGGTCAGAGCTGTTTTGATGGCACAAGTGGGACCTACACAGTATTATGCAGGTGGTATTAATCTTATGGCTGTTCGGTGTATATAAAGCCAAGATGTTAGCTCAGGCTAGCTCTTTTAATTAAAACTCCAAACAAATGTGTTGTACTTCATAGCCACACCCCCTGAAACGTGGCATAAATCCAATGCTATCCCCATAGTGAAGCATGGTGGTGGTAGCATCACGTTGTGCGTGCGTGTGTGTGTGGTGGGGGGGGGGATACTTTCCGTTGTCAGGGACCTGGGAAACTGGTCGGGCTTGAGTGCAAGGTGAATGGAAACAAATACAGGACAGTCTTAGAAGAAAACCAGTTCCAGTATACAAAAGACTTTGGTCACCTTTGAACAGGACAATGACTCTAAGCATAGCGTCATGGAGACAGTGGTGTGGTGAAAGTCTTGGAAAGGCAGAGATCAAAGTCCAAGCTCAAACATCATCTGAGGCAAGATTTGAAAATGACTTTTCACTGACAAAGTTTCCGTCCCATCGGACCGAGCTTGGACGATGTTGCCGAGAGGAATGAGCAAGAATATGAGGATACAGATGTGCAAAGCTGATGTTGAGATATCCGAGAGGACTTGAAGCTGTAACTGGGGGCGAATGTGGGGATTTTTGGAGTATGGACCAGGGGTTGAATACATACACAGACAACAAAGGTCTACTTGTCTGATCAACCTTCGGGTTACAGTTAGAAATAGTCTGCATGTTCAAATGTTCAAGAGTGTGATGTGTGTGTGTGGGTGTGTAAGCGTCTAATCAAACCTGTTCTCGCTATATTTGCTTACACTAACTACAAACTCGTTATATTCTGTCATCTTTAGGTGTGTACACGGAACTTGTTATATTTCATCATGACAGTGATTATGTCCGAGGGCAGATCAGTTGTCGGCCCACATCATGGACGCGTCCTGCTGCCACGTCTAAACTGCCTCTGTTGGCACGGGAGCGCGAGTGACAGCGTATTCGACCAATCAGACGCGGCTACGACGTAAACGCCTCGATATCGCCCAATAGGGGTCGGCGTTGGGCGGGACTTTTGCCTGACACCGATTCAGTCGCAGGAAGAAACAGTAGTTTGATACCGTGCCGAAGACATGTGTGGTGAGTGTGGGATTAAAAAGAAAATATTTTATTCGCATAGAGTCATATCATGTAGTACATAGGTATTTCTTCAGGAGTTGGCTCGTATGGAAGTATTTATTATATTAGTAATTGTGAAAAATAATAATAATAACAGCTTGGATGGACGCGCGTTAGCATGTTAGCATTTCGTTTTACGTGAACTAACGATAAATGCACGCGAGCACACAGAGAGAATTATTGTTATTATTTTAAAAATCTTTCTGTCATTTAGTGTAATTCTGGCGAGTTATAAATAATGATACGCCGATACACTTAGTAGAAGAGACATATATAATTACTGTTAAATTGTTTCTTGAACCTCCTCGCTTTTCCGCTTTAATATCAATGTTTTGTTTAATGATTTTTGGCTATTTCATAAAAGTAATAAGTGTAATTATTATCTACGTAATTATATATTTAAAACAAACGTTTCTGTTTTCAGTTTACATCCTCACGCTTGCCTCTAACGCTTAAATGTAGTTTCCTTTCGGGTTTGATCCCAAGCCACTCGCTTCTGACTTCGTAGCGCACTACAGAATGCGTCGAAGCAGTACTATCGGCCACTATGTAGTGCGCGTAGCTAGGGACTACGGAGCGGTTTGGGACGCAGCCGTGCTCGCTCATGTATCTATCTATCTATTCGTTCATTCATTACTCATCCGGATGTGAGTGATCTGATCTCTGCTTTAAACTGCAGAGAAAAACAAAACACGTATTTAAACGAGGAAGCTTTTAAACATGCTAAAACATCTTCACCATCTCATGTCCTATCCAAAATGATTACTCTAGTGGAATTGTGCTTTATTGGAGGAATGTTTGCCCTCAAATCTAAGGATGACACGTGACATGTTAATCTGGAAATGTCTTGCAGCCCTTTTATGCATAAATTATTTATAATACAGATTATTTTATCCAGTTTCACTTGTTTCAAAAAGTAAATGGATTGTCTTTGAGTAAAAAAAAAAAGAGTCTTAAACAGTATGCCTGAAATAATAGCAACAACAATAGTTATAACAATAGGAACAACGACAATAATAATACTAATAATAATAATAATAATAAGTCTTCCACACTAACATTCCAGTCTAAATGTAATGTTGGAGTTATCGAAATAATTATAGAAAATATCACTTCTGAATTTAAAAAAGTTATACAGTTTAGGATGCTTGCACAACACCCCCCCCCCCCCCCCCAAACAAACATTAGAAAGAGTTTACAGTTAAAAAAAAACACAAGAGTCTAAAGCTATCAGTGGATTCTTTTTGTAGTTTTTTTTTTTTTGTTATTCCTTATTTTGTTTTTGTAGAAAGCTAGTAAAGATCGAGAGCGACGCAGATTGAGAGTCTCTGCGGCGTCGGGAGTTTAGGTTAATTGACCGTAATGATCTCGAGTGATCTGGAGGTGGTTTACATCTTATATTTCCCTAAAATGTACATTAAAAATAGCTTTAAACTGACTGTACGTACGTGTGTATACTGTGTGTACGCATGAAAGGGTTTATGAACACTTCTCGCTCATGTCACATCTCTCATTGCATCTTTATCACTCAAGGCAGGAGACGTTGAAGGTGTGTTCGTTGCAAATGCGGTAAAACTGGCATCATTTATAAAACTAGACCAATCAGTTTTTATACAGATGTGTGAAAATGCAGCAGCGCGTACTCTCCTGGATGTATTCGACTGCACCGAGTTCACCCCTACACAGTATGTCACCTCGTGTACGTGTGACCTGATAACCAGTATATTTTTAGTTGTATAAAAGTTGTGAGGCAAATTGTTATCTTGG
Organism: Ictalurus furcatus; assembly: GCF_023375685.1. NCBI lineage: Eukaryota > Metazoa > Chordata > Actinopteri > Siluriformes > Ictaluridae > Ictalurus > Ictalurus furcatus. Next base: position 3,683,426 of record NC_071259.1, read on the forward strand.
GTCGGTTTCTTTGGGGGGGGGGGGGGGGGGGGGGGCGTGCTTTGTGTGTTTATCTGTGTGTTTCCTTCTTTGTATTTTTTATTGTGTAAAGTGCTTGAGAAATTGCTTTAAAGGCACTATATAAAGTAAAGTTTATTATTATTATTATTAGTATTAGGAGTATTATTGTTCCACGATGTGCTGCGTAAGTTTGGTCATGTAGTGTATCGTTTTCTTTTCTTATTTCTTCAAAGAATGCAGCGATTTAATTTTTATTTTCTGGCAGGTTTTGAACGTTAATTCTTTGAAAAATGTCAGGGAATGATGAATAAAAGTAATTTTCTCATCCGCTGCTCCTGTATAACGTTAAGTCTCATACAGTGGCGTCGCAGTGGATTCAAAGCCCTTTGGGGGAATACTAAAAGACGGCCGAACAACAAACGAAGACCGTGTGATGGACCGTGAACGTACTTTATTGTTATTTTTTTATCTATTGTTTTATTTTTATGGATTTGTATTAGCGCTTCTGTTTTAGTACCGCAGTCTCTCGGTGTTTTATTGACCGCTGATCCGATACAAAGCGGAGCCTTGTGTGACCCTCGTCTGACAGACACGTCAGTGTGTAGCGCTCAGCTCGACTGAATGCTGCTTCTGTTTGGTTATTTCCATACGCTGGGCCATGTTTACGCTGACCAGCCAGTTTGTCTGCATTTCTTCTCCGGGTTTTTTTTTTTTTTTGCTTCAGGTTGCGACTAAAAGTGAAAGAAGACATTGTTTATTTTGTTTTGGTTGCGCAGAAACGGACAAGGCTAAAACAGTGCATGAATACAGACTAAAGGAAAAGGACGAGTTTATGATTATTATCCTCGTCTAATGAAGTTTCTAACGCAGCTCGTCGTGTTCACGTCCTCGTCTGAAAACTCGGCCGAAATTTCAGCTATAAACTGCCGCGTCCTGTCCTCGCATTGCACGTAAAGCTGTTATCGGAGTCTAACGATCATCTTTATATTCTCTTGACATGTTTACTTGGGTGTAGTAAGCAGGAGAGTTTGCTTAAAAACCGTAAAAACCGCTCCACTGCGAGCAGGACCGTCTCGGCCGATGTGCGTAGTGCAGCAGGCGGCGGGTCGCGTCACACAGTGCTTCAAGTTTAAGGCTACGTCTACATTACATGTGGAAAACTATTTGTACAAAACGTGTTGTCTTTCGCGGTGATGTTAGTTGGTAAATGAGTCCTTTTAGCTGTACGTATGTTCGACGCACGTGAATCGGAGAGGAACCTTCGGCTGAATGCACGTCGCGATGACGCGTCTCGGCCCACGTCTGCGGACACGCTGCTGCCATTTTGAAAACTTGCGAGTTCCTCCGGATAATTTTTGCTCCTCTGCAATCGCGAAATCTGTCCTGGAGGGACCGATTGTCACTTTGTACAACCTTCAGATTGAATTTTTAAATAAACGCCTGACAGAAATGACGCAGGCCGGAGCGTCTTACGTCTTTACGCATGCGCAGTATAGTCATGTAAATGTTTTCAGAAGAAGCAATTATTGGAAAACGCCCGTGTAGACGGGGAGCGTTCAAAAAACGAAAGTGCAGTTTTCAGTTCTATTTCAGTTCGATTAATGTGGACCTATCCTAAATATAGCTCCATACCAAACGAAAACTTGTTTTGCAAAACACAATCCAATTATTTTTTCTTCTTCTCTTCTTGTTTGTCTTGTCTGCCGAGCAACTACAAATTCAAAACGTTCAACCCGGCCATGAACACCGCTTTTCCAAGACGCCCGAGTTCCTGACTCGTCTACTCGACGTACTTTTGAGATCGTTAAATAAATAAATAAAATGGACGTTAGTTATACTCATCCTTTCTTTCGCACGGAAGAGAGCAATCGAACGAACTAGCGCCAAATCGTCAGATTTTTATTATTAGCTGTAGACCTGACTTTATAAACGGAACCAAGCCATTGCAAGTGTTTGTCATCTTAAATCATTCCTCATTTATTAATCATCTCCGAGTCATGAAAATCAGTGTTGGTCGTTTTTATCGGTGAGTGACCCGACTAGTTCAGAGCCAGAGCACGGAAAAAGGCTTGAAATACAACAAATACGAGTGCAGACACGACTGTGCAGTCTGTAATGATAAGATAGATGTCCTTTAAGACCTTATCACAGCCGCTGTGTGTGTGGTGTGGGGGTGATGTTTAGTCTCTGATTGTATTGTCTACGCCACCGAACCAGATACTGATATCAGTCCGATCTGTACGAGGTCTGCTTGTGTCTTCCGCAGGAAGACCTTCAGTGCAATCTGTTGCTGATAAAATGTATTTAGATTTAGTTTAAATACTTCGGAGCTGCTGATTGGTTCTGGTAAAGCGTATGACGCACCAGGGTGTCCCCTGCCTCCTCCCCCAAAGTCCCCAGGGATAGGCTCCAGACTATCCCTTAAGTTCAGATCCATCGATCAGTACTACATTCTCCCTCTCTCCGTAGGAATATTTGCGTACCTCAACTATCACGTCCCTCGCACTCGCCGTGAGATCCTCGAGATCCTGCTCAAAGGTCTGCAGCGGCTGGAGTACCGCGGCTATGACTCGGCAGGTAAACAAACACACCTTTTGTTAACACTCGTCGAGTGGCATTGTTGCTCAGACACTGAGGCGTGTGTGTGTGTGTGTGTTATCTGCTTGTTTGTTCTTTTGCAGGTGTGGGCATCGATGGAGGAAACAGCAAGGACTGGGAGAGCAATGCCAAGAGCATCCAGCTGATCAAACAGAGAGGCAAAGTCAAGGTCCTGGACGAGGAGATCCACAGTATGATGATGCTTTTCATATCAGAGTGAACACGCATAGATGTATGATTTTTTTATTATTATTATTATAAATTTTTGTGCGTGTGACGCTTACAGAGCAGCAGGACGTTGATCTAGATGTGGAGTTCGACGTCCACCTCGGTATCGCGCACACGCGCTGGGCCACACACGGCGTTCCCAGTCCTGTCAACAGCCACCCACAGAGATCTGACAAACACAACGGTGGGTCCCGACGGATTTCTAGACGCTAACTAAACGCCTTCCTAAACGTTCTCCAAACAAAGGTGCACCGTACACTGTAACCATAACAACGCTACTACCGAGTCGAAGCTAGTACAGGCTAACTAGCAGGTATTGTTATTACCAGTATCGGTTTATTGTTTAACATTTAGCCTGACTAAACGCAAAGAAGCCTCGGCTTGCCTAAATTTAAGAGTAGCGTTTGTGCGACCAGGCAGCATTTAGACCGCCGTACGCTATGCGGATTAGGGTTAAAGCGGGACCGGCTTGTATTTGTTTTAAAAATGACTCTGATCGGACGTGTCGCCAAGCTCCTTGTATTCACTCGCTAACAAGACTGACCCTCAGGGAATAAACACCAAGTGTGAACGCTGAAACTCTCTTCCCAACAGAGTTCATCGTCATTCATAATGGAATCATTACCAACTACAAAGACCTCAGGAAGTTCCTGGTAAGTTAAGACTTCACACAAAATGCTCGTACAGCTGAACGCAAAAGTTTGCACACCCTTGGTTTGTCGGGTTTTGGGATTTAGTAAGGAATTCGTTTATTGGCGTGTCGTAGTATGAAAAGTCGGCAAGTGGCGTTTTCTTAGCGAGCTGAAGGGTTAACATTTAGTTCATTAATTAATTCATTTAAACGTGCCTCTTTCTTAACGCTGTCAGTATGTTTATTTTAGGTTGAATTTCTGGCAGTTTGAACAGGCCCAGACTCTCGAGCTGTAAGCAGTCAGGAAAATGAAAATACTGACATTTAACAGAGGTTTAAAGTATGAAAGGACAGCATTACCAGCACTAAAATGAATCTAGAAATTGAGGGGAGAAATCCAGTTTCTATAACTGTTACAAACTAACTGATTGTTGTAAGTATTAACATATTAACACACACCGTCTGACCATTAAGTTCCTCGTGATAATGAGGGTCAGGGTTCTCGGAGCGGGACTCCGGGAGTGAAGCACAGCTGGGTGCCTAAGCGTGCCTAATTTTTTGACTGTTTCTTTATGAAAGACTGTAAAAACTGCTCGTTCGATTAAAGCACATCTGAAACGTACATCCGATGTGCTGTTGGTTTCCTGGCTTCATATTAAGGGTGTTCAGACGTTTGCGTTCAGCTGTACATTCGCACAAAATGCTCCACTTTCACCTCTTATATTCGCATTATGGAGGTTTTTTTTTTTTTTTTTTTTTTTTTTTTTTTATAAACATTTTGTCTGATTATGGAGTATTTTCTTTTTTTTTTAATCATCGCTCTGAACCCCCCAGGAGAGTAAAGGTTATGAGTTTGAGTCAGAGACTGACACTGAGAGCATCGCTAAGCTGGTGAAGTACATGTACGACAACCGCGAGAACGACGAGGTCAGCTTCGCCACGCTCGTCGAGCAGGTCACCCTGCAGTTGGTGAGCTCTTAACCTTGCACCTTTCATCGTAACGAGGTACGAGCGTGTGCATCCACGTACATTCGAGCTCATTTTAAACCATATTGTTCTGTTGTGTGTGCGCGTGTGTGTGTGTGATCAGGAGGGAGCCTTCGCCCTGGTGTTCAAGAGCGTGCACTTCCCGGGAGAGGCTGTGGGAACGAGGTACGTTTCCAAAGTGAAGTTATTGACCTGTGCTTATGATCATTTAGATCAATCTGTCTGATAAATATAACGTCACAGTGACTACGTTGCACTTTTGGGTCATCTTGAAGTGGTTTTGTTCACGCTCGAAGAGAATCAAGCCTCGGGACGATGTAACGAGTGTAGCTCCGTGTGTCTCTACAGGAGAGGAAGTCCACTGCTGATGGGTGTAAAGAGCGACCACAAGCTCTCGACCGACCACATTTCCATCCTCTACCGCTCAGGTGAGTGTCACGTGCAAGAGTGTATAGGTCTACAAATAACCTCGAAATAAATATTTGTCTTGGATTCACCTCAGCGACTCGATCCCGTACCCAGCGCCGTTGAGTTCTCGATTCTGATTGGTCAGAAGGTGTTGATTCGTTTTCTATAGCCGCAGCTGTGGCTAGTAGTGTACTAATTCAGATCACATGCTTATCCAAATGCGCTCGTTCTATATGAAGGTTATCGTTTCTATAGTAACAGCTCATTCACAAGGACTTGCATGGCGGTGGACGTGCCACGTAATCAAAGCGTATAAATGAACGGATTTCAATTAAGCGTCATGTTATTTAACCCAGGAAAAATATATGAAAGTTAACGTGGTTATTTATTTATTTATTTATGGAAGGAGTCTCCAGTGTCAGTGATTTGTAACAGTTAGTAAGGTATCTCTCATTGGAAAAGTTTCAGCACTTTTTTTTTTGGTTGTATTAACTCAAAGAGGGGTTAGCGAGGGAAGGTCTTGTTTTCAGTGTAACTGTAAATGGATAAAAAGTATCAATTGTCGCTCTTTAATGAACGGAAATCGTAGTAGTTGGGAGTTTGCGGTGCTATAAGAGGAATAAAACGCTTCGGGATAATGAATAATGAACCTCAGGGTGGCAAGAGGAGCTCCGCTTTGCGTCGAGCCACATCACGCCCCCCCTGTCTTGGATTATTTTCCTGTAACAGCACACCTCTCAAGTGATTTATCCTTGCGTATACAGTACACATACATGTATTTTGATTAGTCAGTTTGGATTGCTAGGTCACATCTTGTATTTAATTTGTATTGTATTATTGTGTATTCACTAGGTGGTCTGGACAAGAAGAGCTGTGGTGGTTCTCTGCCCAGGATGGACCAGGACACCTGCCTGTTTCCCGTGGATGAGAAAGCTGTGGAGTATTACTTCGCCTCTGATGCCAGGTCTGTCACACTCACCGCTGCCTCCTCTTACGGTTCAGTGTCGTTCAGTTCATCTCGGATTAAATAAAAAAGGAAAGTAATAATAAAAGTATTGTGTTTTTTTTTCTGTTTAAGTTGAAGCTTGTTCGAAGCTGTATAAATGACCGCTCAGAAGTTTTAGAGCACCTCCGTTTTTTCAGTTTGTATTGGAAATCGCGCAGTTCGACGTCTCGACGTACTCTGAAATGGAATCGTTTTGTTTAACAAAATTTAATCAGAAATCTTGACCCGTCAAAGTCGCCACCTTTCGCAGATATAACAGCCGAACACACTCGTGACATTCTGTCTACAATGGAAATCAAGTATCGTTCGGAAAGTTCTTCCCAACACTGTTGCAGAGGTTCCCACAAATGTGTTGCACTTGTAGGTTGCTTTGCTTTTCGCCCTTCTGTCCATTTCATCCCAAAACCAGCTCGACGGGGGCTTTAAGTCTAGAGACTGTGCTGGCCTTGCCATGATTTGAAGCCTATCGTGGTGTTGTTTTCTACTTAGGTAGTTCTGACATAGCCTGGAGGTATGTTTTGGATCATTACCTTGCTGTAGGATGAACCCCTGAGCCAGTAGGCGTATACCAGAGGGTATTACATGGCACCGCAGAATGCTGTTGTTGTGGTTTTGGTTCAGGGTGCCACTCGCTCTGTGCAAGTCGCCCACTCTGGATCCAGTAAAAGAGCCTCAGACCATCACGCTCCCTCCTCCGTGTTTGACAGTTGGTGCCACACACCGAGGAACCATCCTTTCGCCTACTCGACGGCGGTTTAAAAAATACTCTAGTCCACTGGCGGTGCTTCATGACCCAGGCAAGCCCCCTTTTTCCTATTTGCCATCTTCGCAATGGCTTTTCTTACTACCACTCGACATGTCAAACCTGCAGCTCGAAGTCTTCTCTTCACGGTTGAACCCGAGACTTGCTTACTTCGACCAGCGTTAACCTGTGCTTGAAGCTGTTGTCCTGTGAGCCGCCTATCACGCAAGCGGTTGACTCTCGGAAACTTGTCTTCTGACTCTGTCGTGGCTTTGGGTCTGCCAGACCTCTTCCTGTCAGAGTTTCCTCCAGTTTCCAAGTGCCTTTAGATGGTGTAGGAAACTGTCCCCACTGACACCTTGGCTTTCTTTGCAATTTCTCTAAAGGAAAGACCTACACTTTTAAGGGCTTTTAAGGGCCCTTTTAAGGGCCTGTCTGTTTTCCTTTGTTACTCGCCTTTTTCTCACCATTATGACCGCGATATACTACTTCCTGCAGTACAATACTGTCCAAATAGTGCTTCAGTGGGTGTAGTAACACAGTCGCTTTTATCCAACACTGCTTTTATACAGAAAGAGAGTGTGTAAGTAATCAACAGAAGTTTGGACACCTGTAGGAATTGTTTAGCATCAACTTTCAAAGGCTTAATTTACTTCCATTGCTGCAGAACATCTGTAAGTTGATGACCCATTACTTGTTCCTTGAAAAAGGCCTTTTTGTATAACTCTGAAATGTAATTTATTTTATTTGTACCATTTCAGATTATTCGCTGGACTTGAACTGCGTAAATTTCAATAAAAATTTGGGGGTGTTCTAAAACACCCGTTTGACGGGTAGTGTAAAGGTTGGACTACACAGTAGGGGTGGGTGATATGCCAACAAATGTCATATGAATATCGGTGATACTTTTCTGCGATGCACAAATATATATATATATATATATATATATATATATATATATATATATATATATATATTTATTTATTTAGGTGTGCTAACAAAGTGACCGCAAAACATTAGTTTCAGTTAAAAAAAAAAATCCGATGTTCATTTATTTCATGTCTATGAAAATAAATTATTTAAAACGTGGGGGGCCAAATGTGATAAACTAATTTTGAGCTAAATCAGAAATTGAGACATTATTCATAACAGAAATTTAAATGTAAAATGTAAACATTTTTTTTTTAATTGAGATATGATTTAACATTAAATCAGCTGCTTCCATTCACTTATTATAATAAAAAAAAACAAAGCAATGACAATATTTCTGAGAAAAGTGCATTGTGACATCGAGTCTTGTTTTGATTCAAATATTTATTCATTAAGTTTATACGAAGGAGAGGATGTTGACCTCAAACGATAAAAGTGCCAGAAAAATATTTTGTTCCCAAAACCGTCTGAATTAATTGCGTTCTAACTGTTTCATATTAAGCAAAATATTTGGGATGATTGCTTTAGAAACAGATGTTTCGAAGAAATGATGATGTAACGTGTGTGTTTTAGTCTCGGCATGACTCGTCCTGTTTTCCTCCTCGTTTTGCAAGATGTCTTTATACAAACATAAGTGTTTACAGTTTTCCCCTCTTTTTTGGATTTTTGACAGCGCTGTGATCGAGCACACGAACCGAGTCATCTTCCTGGAAGACGACGACATCGCCGCCGTGTCGGACGGCCGTCTGTCGATCCACCGGATCAAACGGAGAGCAGGAGATCGTCCTGCTCGCGCCATCCAGACCCTGCAGATGGAGCTGCAGCAGATCATGAAGGGTGAGACGGAACGGTGCAGGCACTCAGTACCCAGAGTACTGAACTTTATTCAAACAGGGTTTTATTTTTATTTTTAAAGAAAGATCATGGTGAGTGAGATTTAAGTGAGCTTCTTATTACTGGTTCATATACCACAGAGCTGTTGAAGTCTCGAGTCTGCTTGGTCGGAAGGTGTCGATTTAATTTTATATGACAGCAGCTCTGACAGGAATTTAAAGCTGTAGACAACACCCACCTGTATGAACAGGTATGCAAAAGAGTGAGATTCAGGAGGGGGAAACCAGCTGAGGCATTTACGTATTGTTGTGTACCAACAGAAGGCTGAAACTATGCTTTCACTTTTGCCTTTTCATTCTTGAAATGTTGCCTGACCGGTTTGTTCCGAGGAGTGATTGCACTTAAAGTGAAATCCATCCTGAATGACGTAAATATCAGTGTGTATTTGTGATGTTCAGCTGTGAAGAAGATCTAGGGATTAATGAAACGAGTTGACATGTTGGTCTGTTTTTAGTTTGGTTTCCTGCGTTACCCACAGTGCTGTTCGATTGATTGCCTTCTGATTGATAGTCATCTAGTCACACATATCATCTCATAGCTCGCTAACTTCTCAAACTGCGTCCCTGCTGTAACTCAGCGCAACCGCATTGTATAGCTGCATTGCCTTCTGGGACTTTGAGTCCAACATTTGCACCTACAACCTTTCACAGAATAATTACCAACATCACGGCAGAACTAACAAATAAACAAATATTTTCAAACATATTTCATGTGTTTCAGGGTCGGTGGAGGTCAAATATCTTTGAGGCGATGCAGTATATTCTTTACCACCAGGGGGCAGCACTACACCTTTCCCACCTTGTCTTTCTCTCTCTATTATCAGAAGTGTTCATGACCTACATTTCTGATGCAACCGGCTCTGTGACATTTCTCACCCCGAAACGCTTTCCGCTCGCCTTCGTCGATCGTTCTTTAACGAGCGGAAAACTAACCTCTTTCTTTATTACGCCTCGGTGTCGTGATTTGAGCAGGCCAGATAATTCCAGCAGCTGTGAGAAATCTCATGCTGGAGAATCCTCTTAAATGATCTCGTCCAAATGGCTTTAAAACCAAAACACAATCGAACCAGATCAGTTCCACACGCATTGCCCCTTGTTGTTGTTCTGTTTGGGAGTTCCTCGGTTCTTGCACGGGGGGGGGGGGACTGCGAATAATTGAGGGCTGAGATCGTATTCTGGCAAAGATATCAGGTGTGAGTTCACTGCCAAGCTGTGAGTCCAGTTTATATGGACTTCATCTGCGCTCTTATACAAGTGCACTCTGTGTATCGTATTCAGTGTTGAGTTATGCGTGTGTACTGAGGATTTAACACCGAAATTGCGCACATCCGTAATTCAGAATTCACGCGCAACTACGGACTTAAGACCTATTCAGGCAGTTGTGTGGGATCTGCAGACAAGGGGCGGAGTTTTCCTGAAACAGAGGTGTGGCGTTTTGAGTCCAGTATTAAATCGTAAGCCTCTTAATCAAAGATGCGACTTATAATCGAAGAGCAAATTTCTTCTAGATAAAAAATTCCGAAACAATTAAAAGTCAGGCGTAAATATGGAAGATTTCCATTCTTTTATTCATTCGAAAAAATGGCGGAGAAGTAAAAGTACGGCATACCAGGCACGCGTTACGATTTCATGACCTTGGTTTAGTCTCTCCTGGCTTTCTTAAGTTTTTCAAGTTGGCAAGCGATAGATGTGCTGGATCAAGTGCTATTTTCTAAGCTATCGAATAATGAGCGTGGAAGCCATGTTGTTAAATTAAACCGAATTTGCAGTGATTGTGATGATTACATCTAGGGCTATTCGTGCAGCAGTATATTGGCGCTTTTATACTAAAGTCCTATCATATAGCATTTGTGTTTATTTTTATTTTTAAAGAGCCGAGAAAATAACCACCTTAGCCCAACTCTGAATGCACATAACTTTCCCCGGGTAAACATCGAGATAACTTTTGGGAATTTGGGGAATACAGCCCTGCGATTGTGCCTCGGTTTTCTAACTACAGCATGAATCGGAACAGTCGAGGACGTGTTTTTGTTTCTGGCTTACCTGTGCCTTTGTGTTTACACCCGTGCGCAGGTAATTTCAGCTCTTTCATGCAGAAGGAGATCTTCGAGCAGCCGGAGTCTGTCGTCAACACCATGAGGGGCAGAGTGAACTTCGATGACAACACAGGTGAGACGGTGTGAGTTATGGTGAAGGACGGAGCTCCTTCCTTAGAAACCTTAGTTAAGGAAAATTGAGTTTATCCGAGCGAGAAGATTTTACACCTCTGTGATGTGATGTGTGTGTAGTGACGTTAGGAGGATTGAAAGATCACATTAAGGAGATCCAGAGATGTCGGAGGCTCATCCTTATTGCATGTGGAACCAGCTATCATGCAGGAGTGGCAGTGAGTGTAAACACACGCACACACATTCAATCTAGTCATACAAAATCATGATAAATGTCTAATTTTCTTTAATAACTTTAATAACAGAGTATGTTTTCGTAAGTATGTTTGAAGGGAAAACCAGGCTAGTAAAATTTCTGAGTTTTAACCCAGGTGTGATTTATAATTCTTTTCTCTTTTTTTTTTTTTTTTCCTCCCCCCTCTCAGACCCGTCAGGTGTTGGAGGAGTTAACTGAGCTGCCCGTCATGGTGGAACTGGCCAGCGACTTCCTGGATCGCAACACCCCCGTCTTCCGAGACGACGTGTGCTTCTTCATTAGCCAGTCAGGTTAGGAACGTGTGCGATCAAAAGCGTCGCTCGTATTTGAACTTTCTGTCGACGTCCTCGTCCGCATACGAGATTAAATGTCTTATTTTTTTTTCGTCCGCCATTTTGAAAAAGAAATTTAGACCCCCTAGGGCTGGCTAGATTTAAAAACTGGGGAAGATTTTTTTCAAAAAATGGTGTCTGAGTGAACTGTGACAAAGCTCACAGCGGTCATGTGATTCAGGCTCTGAACACGTTTAGAGCTGATGGATGTAGTGTAACATTTCCGTTACAATGCGTTCATAAGCTATTCTACGTTACACATTATGAAAAGGCATTACCGTCATTACAAGACATTACAGTTTATAGCATTGTAAAGATTGTCTAAAGACCAAGTACGGTGTGTGTAGATAGTCCTTTAACATTTCATGTGTCAGATTTGAGAAATCCCAGCAGCACTGCTGTACCTGATAGTCTCGTAGCAGCACAATACACACGACCGTGTCCGTGTGTAGTAACCGGATAATATCAGCCCTGGTCCTATGGCGGTTTTTGTTCAGGCGAGACGGCGGACAGCCTGCTGGCACTGCGGTACTGTAAGGAGCGCGGCGCCCTCACCGTGGGCATCACCAACACCGTGGGCAGCTCCATCTCCCGTGAGACTGACTGCGGCGTCCACATCAACGCCGGGCCTGAAATCGGAGTGGCCAGCACCAAGGTGGGTCCTTCTATTGACGACACGTGCACTAAACACACCATCACACGCTTCTTTTTATATACACTCTAAGCACGCTCCAACTAGCATGATGCTAATTGTGTCGTTACTTACGCAGATTTCTGAACCAAATCCGGTTCTGAATCTCCAAAACAAGTATGCGTTTTATTTCAACTAATAAAGAAGCAGATATAAAACGTATCGTAACGGTCATTTTCTGTTCGAGCGGACTCGCCGCTCCAACGCCGCCCTTGAGGAATTTATCGGATGGCTTCGTTAACGCGGGAACGGGCGCACGAACAGGTGTTTTGGCGTGAGCAAGGTGTTCTCAGCGCTAGTATAAAGCCCAATTTATTCAGGACCTCAAGCAGGCGAGCAGCTGCAAGAATGTGAAATCATCAGCCTATTACAGTGTTGCCCACATGGGAACTGTTTTATAAGAGCTCACGTGTATAACGAGTGCGTGTTCGAGAGCGGTTCGGTTTGATTTGCGCTCACGGACTATAACCGAGTTTGAGCTTTTGTTATGAAATGCAATTTACATTTTGGAACGGTAGAGTTAAATACATTTAATAAGTGTAACATCAAATGAAGACTTTATTAAGCTTATGGAGTGAAAGAGGTCCTAAAACAGAGGTTCTCCTTCCTTTTTTTTTCTTTTTTTTTTTTGACGTGTTTTTTTTTTTTTTAATAGCAATGCCATCAGAAACATTCTAGAAAAAAAAAGTTTCTATAAAGAATCTTATAAAATGTAATTACGTACAAGGCTGTTTTTCAGGAACAAAACAGCAGCAACTTTCTCACAAGTGGTGAGAGAGCGACGAATCTGTAATAGTCATCTTTCGTTAAAGTGCCTCCCCCAGCTGTGGGTCTGAGGACTGCATACAGAAACGGGACTCTGACTTTCTCATCTCGCTTTCAGTGAGAGTATAAATCCATTCTTCCTTCATCCTCCCACCCAGAGCTTCCAGTTAATCAGGTTGCCAGATTGAGCCTGTGAAAGCTATTATAGTGTGAATCGGATGTAGCTTGTTCTCCATGGGCTCTGCTGTATAACGAGTTCCTCCCTGGTTCCTTGCAATGTAAAAACACATAAAAGAAGGTTTAGTAGAGAGAGTATGGAATTCGATTTGGCAAAAAAAAATAAAAAATTTGTATCATGATACACAAAATATATCATGACATAATCTTATGAGATATTATTCTACATGAATGAACTCAAAACATTCTCCGTTTATCTTCATAGTAAGTGAGGGCTGAGTCTCGAGAGCGTGCGAGATTGGGGAATGGGGGCGGGGCTTCCAGGTGGTGTCAATTTTAATGTCTGAGAGTTCAAAACCTACATTCAATTCAGATTAATATGTAGATTGCTGTTTTTTTTTTTTTTTATTATTTATTGAGGAGGAAAAGACTGCTCTTTGGCATGTTTTTCAGTGATCACTCGTAACAGCGTACTCAGGTGCTGTTACGCAGAATACGTTAAGGTCGGTAACTCTAACTCTGCTTATATAATGCATAATATAATCAGAATAAGCATAAATAGATATGGTGGCAGTGTCGTATCTTGTAGGGACGATTCAGTCGTGTTCTTGCACGAGCCTCGCGTGAAATCTGTGATAAAACAATTAGATGCGTGCGAACGCTTTTGCTCCGCAGCGTTTCAACATCATGATATGTCCGTAATGTTTATTCCGCTTTAGGTGACAATAATAGGCTCGGCTCGTGCGTTCAGGGTTCTTCTGGTTCTTAGAAATGTTCTGCAGTAGTAAATTGTAGTTATGCAGAGCACGGCGCACACGTTTTCAGAGGCAGAATCGCGCTGGGTTGTGCTGGAAGTGTTGGTCTTTAAAAATTTGTAATAAAGTTTTTATTTAAAAATTTTCCCCCTATTTTACATTTTTTTCCTTTCTTTTTCCCCTTTCCTTTCCTCTGTGTGTGATCGCGTCCGATCGATAGCCGAGTAGAAATCGTAAAATCCAAAAGAGCGTAAAATATGTTCGTCTCTGCATGAGAGAACAAAGGAAGGACTCTGAGGACTGAAGATAAAGTGAGGACGAGTAGGAGGAAGATGATGGCCAAGCCATATGTTATGTGGGCTAGAAAGAGTGCAGAAGTGACTTGTGGGAAAACCTTTCAACCTAAGAGAATTTTTCCACCTAATCCTCTACCTACCACGTCTGTAGCATACATGTGATTACCACAGATACGAATCAACATGAGGTTAAGGAAATAACAACCACGTAAAAGCTTGTTATAATGGAAGTCTATGGGCAGTTGTTGGCGCTTTATATGAAACACGTGCGCAGAATGCTTTCATGTAGGGTTGAACTAGAAATTGATAGGTGAGTAGATGTTTGTATAACGTTTATGGAAGGAGTCTTCAGTGTCAGCAAGTTTTCTGCCAGAGGAAAGTCTTCGCTACTTTGCACTTTGTGGTTTCTCGTTAACTGTTACCATGGTAGCAGAGCAACGTCCACCCCATCATACAAATCTATAGTATTCAGATGATCTGTTTTTCATCAGAATCCGTTTCAGCCCGAAGTAAGTGTGTGTCTGTGTGAGTGAGAAAGAGAGTGAATGAGATTTGGCGCCAGTTGTGTTAGAAGGAAAAAAAAAACCCAGCCATTTATGGAAAGATGTATTCACAGAGTGTTGTTTTTGTTCATCAGGCATGTAGGAACCATGTTGTGTGTGTGAATATATTTACTTACTCGGTCGCTGTGTGTGTTTTGCAGGCGTACAGCAGCCAGTTTGTGGCCCTCATCATGTTCGCCCTGCTCATGTGCTCGGACAGAATTTCCATGCAGCCCAGGAGGCGGGAGATCATTCAGGGCCTCAGAGTGCTGCCAGGTAAACACCGTGTCTCACACTCTGTCTCCGTCTGTCTCTTAGACACACACATCGTTCGGGGAGATTAATTGCAGTTACCCCGAACACGGCGCATTTGAGATTTATGTTGGAGTTTTCAGAATCATGCTGGCTTTTGGAAACCTGAAGAAGATTTCCTCAGAAGCCACCAGTACAGAATTTGCGCAGGCTTATGAGAGGTCAGCCAGAGGGGGAAGCCATTTTACTCCTGATGTTTGTTTTCACTGATTGCTTGGCGTCAGCGTCATCGTTTTTGATTCTGGAGCGTGTGCGTGTAGTTTTATCCTGTACAGCATAAATGGATTTTTTTTTTTTTTCTGGTAAAATGAAACCTCATATGATTGCATACTAAAACGGGTTTAAATTGGTTTTATTTGTATAGCGCTTTTAACAGTAGATTTTACAAAGCGGCTTCACAGAAATCCGGATGTATATTTAGATCCCTAATGAACAAGCCAGTGGTGAGGGAACAACTCCCTGAGGTGATGTCAGGAAGAAACCTTGAGAGGAACCAGGCTTAAAAGAAACCCGTCCTGTTCTGGGTGGAAGTCAGACAGTAGTAAGTGTGTTGAAAGGATGTTCAATATGAGCATCATAGTCTTTATGTCTCTGTGGTTTCGTGTTGGTTGATACATAGTGCTTTCCATGAACACTAAAAGAAGAATTCCCACTGCAACGTGCCGACAGGATGGCAAGCAGGAGTTGTTGGAAACAATAAAGGTATGGCATCCCATCTTCAGTCCCTTGAACCAAGAGTCATCTTCAGTCCCTTGACCAAGAGTCATCTTCAATCACTTGAACCAAGAGTCATCTTCAGTCCCTTGAACCAAGAGTCATCTTCAGTCCCTTGAACCAAGAGTCATCTTCAGTCCCTTGAACCAAGAGTCATCTTCAGTCCCTTGAACCAAGAGTCATCTTCAGTCCCTTGAACCAAGAGTCATCTTCAGTCCCTTGAACCAAGAGTCATCTTCAGTCCCTTGAACCAAGATTCAAGTCATTTTCTATCCCTTGACCAAGATTCAAGTCATCTTCAATCCCTTGACCAAGAGTCATCTTCAATCCCTTGACCAAGAGTCATCTTCAATCCCTTGACCAAGAGTCATCTTCAGTCCCTTGACCAAGAATCATCTTCAATCCCTTGATCAGGTTTCAAGAGTCATCTTCAATCCCTTGATCAGGATTCAAGAGTCATCTTCAATCCCTTGATCAGGATTCAAGAGTCATCTTCAATCCCTTGATCAGGATTCAAGAGTCATCTTCAATCCCTTGACCAAGAGTCATCTTCAATCCCTTGACCAAGATTCGAGAGTCATGCCTCGTTTATAATGACAAGTCACAGGTTTGGTCATGAAGCGTGTCTGACCTAGCGGACGCCTCTGTATACCGTTACATACCGTTACACCTCTGTATACAATTACACCATGTTGTTCGTAGAAGCCGGCCCCATGTCAACCCTGCGTGGTGTACACTGAGGCCTTAAGTCTTGATTGCTGCATTTGATGAACTGCTGGTTGTCCTTCAAGTACCGTTAGGTAGATTAACTTCACACTCCTGCGGTGTTTCCTCCACTGACTTCCTGTAAACTATAACATTAGATTGAAAACCCTTAGTGTTTGCCAAAAATGTATTAGCATTCGTGCCTGATTGCAGGGGTGTGGGGTATACTAATCCCGCACCCGCCATTACTGCTGTCATTCAAGTAGAGAAAGAAGATTTGGCATGGGTGTCATAATATATTGTACTCTGTGTGTGCAGTTGTTTAGCCCTTTATGACAGTTACATTTCTCCATGTTTTTTGCATTCCATGACTATGCGATGATTGTGCGAACATTTGGCTTTTATTTGAGTAAAATTTAATAAAAAAAAAAAAATTAAAAAAACACAAGAGATTTCCTTTTGGTTATGAGAGGACACTGACCTCATGTGACCCCTCTGTCCTCAGGGAAGTGTGTGTGTGTGTGTGTGTGTGTGTGTGTGTGTACAGCTCTGACCGTCACTGTTGGAATCCTCTATTGGACCACAAGTAACTGATGGGTTAGACTTCAATGCTCTCTCTCTCTCACTCACACATTCACTCACACATTCACTCACACACTCACTCACACACTCACACACTCTCTCTCTCACACACACACACAGTTGCAGGAATGTGTTGGCAGTGTTCCTCCTACATCGTAGCTCACTCTTCTCATTAGGCTCAAAACTGCTGATGCTGTCCATAACAGCTGTGTATGTGTGTGTGTGTGTGTGTGTGTGAGAGAGAGAGAGAGAGAGAGAGAGAGAGAGAGAGAGAGCAGTAGAATGAAATGCTGTAGAACAAAGAAACAATTCAAATCCAGTTGAATGTTATTACAAATCCAGTTGGCCTTTTATTATTTTTCAATATTGTTAGTGTTTATTTTGCACAAGTGCTTTGCTTCAGTTCTTTTGTTTCGATTGTTTGAGTATCAAAAGGAAAAATCCTCAAAGTTTCATATTAGACCAGTGTTAGACTTTGAAGTGTGGCTTTGTGGCTCCGTAGGCACGGCTACTTTTCACATTAGCATTAGACGGAATGGATGGGAACAAAACGAGGCAGCTATTTATTTATTTATTTAATTTTTTTTTTTTGCACAGTTATTGTCATTGGCAACTTGCAGCACTCATACTTTCTAATGGGAAAATTCATGAGAAGATCATGGGAACTTTCAGATGTTGTTTTTTTTTTGTTTTTTTTTTTTTTTAATTAAATGATGCCATTGTGTGAGGTTTTGTGTTTCCAGCAATGGAGCAGGAAAATATAACAAGTCTCACACAGTCTTTAGACACAAGTGCCACATTGAAAATGAATGGTTTGGGCTGTAGTCATGTCTGCAGGCGTATATACTGTATATCGGTTGCTATAGTAATGACAACAGTGAACACACTGTGTATTGTGGGGGAGTTAGAAATTTCATGATGGATTATGTGCAGTTTACAAGTGTTTAAACAAAGGAAGGAGACACACAGGCACTTCACAGCACCAGCTCCAGCTACTCTCCTAACCTGACCTGATCTTGTCCTTGTGTGTAATTTCCATGGAGGACCGTTGACCGAATGAGAGAAACGAGCCACATTAAATCTAAAACATTTGATTGGTCAGACTGAGTCACATGTCCAGATTTTAACCACATGCTTACTTACTGGAGAGGGTTTAATGGTTATGAAAAAACTTCATATATTGCTAATAAAGTCCTTATTATAAATAAATAAATAAATAAATGAGCTTTATGTGTAATTCTAATCTAGAATATTCTTTGCAATTGTTCATTAATTTGTTTATATATTTTATTCGTTCCTTTATTTAGTTATTTATTCGTGTGCTTATTATTTATTGTTTTCCGACAAGGGTGAAGGGATGGCGGTTTATGACCTGAACAAACTCATTGTGCTTTTCCTCACTTGCTCTGTGTAGATCTGATAAAGGAGGTTTTGAGTCTGGATGAGGAGATCCAGAAGCTGGCGGCCGAGCTGTACCAGCAGAAGAGCGTGCTCATCATGGGCCGAGGCTTCCACTACGCCACCTGCCTGGAGGGAGCGCTGGTGAGACTGCGTTTTTTTTTGTTTGTTTTTTTTTCCTCCTCATTTCCCTCCTATATCCTCCCCACATCCCCTTCTCCTTCATGGTAGCTTTCATTCTCATTCAGTATCAGTGACCCGGACACGCGACTTATCATTCTCACGCTAACCCGGAATACCGACGACTTCCTTAATTCCCGCCTGGCAAGATTTTTCCCCAAACGGCGAGGTTATGACATGGAGCGCATAATTAGTTTCAGTTGTATACATGCAGCTGAGTGTGTTTTCGTTACACCACAGAGAAGAGCTCGCTGCAGTGAACTCGAGCGATGTGCATGTGCGCGTTAGGCGGCTCATCCCACAAAAATGCGTCCTCCAGCCCAAAAACAACTCGTGACTCTCCTCTCGTGTGACATCGCTGTCCTTTTAAAGTCGCTTCAGAGCTGTTATGCCTTCTCTGTGTTTCGGGTTCTAAAGGTGAGCTGAGAAATCGCGCTCGGTCTCATGGGGACAGGGACATTGTTTAGATTAGACTAATAGAAGAGCAAAAAATGGTTAATAATGTCATCAGCTGAATTTGTAATGACCGTTGAGAATCTCGACGACGCTTCCTTTTCCTCTTGTCTCCTCCTCCATGATCAGGTTTATTATTATTATTATTATTAGTAGTAGTAGTAGTAGTAGTAGTAGTAATATAGTGTACACTTCTGTTTAGAATTGTAGCTAAACTAGGGCAAGTGTACAACTGCACCTAACTTGGTGTTGCACTGTTAACCCCCTGGTGTGTGTGTGTGTGTGTGTGTGTGTGTGTGTGTGTGTGTGTGTGTGTGTGTGTATGTGTGTGATTTCAGAAAATTAAAGAGATCACCTACATGCACTCTGAGGGCATCCTGGCAGGAGAGCTGAAGCATGGCCCTCTGGCTCTGGTGGACAAACTCATGCCTGTTATAATGATCATCATGAGGGATCACACATACATCAAGTGCCAAAATGCTCTGCAGCAAGTGGTGGCAAGACAGGTACACACACACACACACCCTTCTTTTTACAATCCTTGTCAGGACCTTCCACTGACATAATTATTAATGGAGTTCATTTATAGTATTCCAACACCTAAACCAAACTCTAACCTCAATAACATTTTGGCTTATTTATTTATTTATTTATTTATTTATTTATAATTAATTTATTATTTTTTAAAATAAAGGCAGCAGCTAAAAAAAAACCTAACTAAATGGTCAGCACTTATATAGTGCTTTTTTAACCTTAGCGCTTCTACAACGCGCTTTACACTGTGTCTCATTCAACCATTCACACACACTCACACAGCAATGTTAGCAGAGCTGCCATGCAAGGCACTAACTTGCCTTCGGGGTTCAGTGTCTTGCCCAAGGACGCTTCTGCGTGTGGAGTCACGTGGGCCGGGAATCGAAACCCTACAACCCTACGATTAGTGGACAACCCGCTCTACCACCTGAGCCACAGCCGCCCACTAACTAACTCAAAAAAATATCCTTATCACTTGGTCCCCACTTGGAAATAAAAACATGGTCCAACCCTCACACTCTGAGTACTGAAATATATACAATGGCAGTTATGCAGTACATCTACACAAGCAACTGGATTTTCAACAGCATGTGAATGTACACTACCGGTCAAAAGTTTGTGGACACTCGACTGAAATGTTTCTCATGATCTTAAAAACCTTTTGATCTGAAGGGGTGTGATTAAACGTATGAAATCGATGTCGTAGACAAAAATATAATCGTGCCGACGTCTTCATTCCTTTCATTAGAAAACGAACATTTTATTTACAAAATGATTTTTTTTTTTTTTTTTTAAACGGACGACTCGGAGCGAAATATTCCGGAAAAGTGTCCGGCGTCGGTGGGAACTCCTTTAATACTGTTTAAAAAGCATCTCGGGGAGATTCCTCAAGAAATCGGTCGAGAAAACGCCACGAATACATTTCTGCAAATTCTAGCCAAAAAGGGCGTCTACTATGAAGATGCTAAAATTTGTAAATAATAATAATTAAAAATATTTATTTATTTATTTATTTTTGATCACAACATAATTCCCATAATTCCATTTGTGTTACTCCAGAGTTTTGATGACTTTATTATTATTATTATTATTATTTTTCTAAAATGTGGGGGGGGAAATAAAAATAAAGCATGAGTGTGTCTAAACTTTTGACTCTTAGTGTATATTAAGATTAAGCCTTTTAGTGCAAAAGTTTACACTCCCTTAGGATTAGAAGACCTTAGTGTTATAAAAGATGTCATTCACTGCCTTCTTTAAATCAGGTCTGGAGTCCAAGAGGGCTGTGGATTTATGTTTTGGGTTGTTTCTTATTCCAGGATGCATTCGCTCTTTCTTCATCCGTTTCCATCACTTCAATTAGTCAAATAACCTTTTAGCTTAGGAGTTCCTTTGCAGTTCCACTTCTCCTAACTGCTCTTCTTTGCTGATTGGCCTGCGGTGCGAGTGTAAATTGTGTCGTGTCATGCCTTCAGGGTCGTCCCATAGTGATCTGCGACAAGGACGACTACGAGACCATAAAGAACTCGAGCCGTTCGATTAAAGTGCCGCGTTGCGTGGACTGTCTGCAGGGGATCCTCAGTGTCATCCCACTCCAGCTGCTGTCCTTCCACCTGGCCGTGCTCAGAGGATACGATGTAAGAACACACACACACACACACACACACCTTTTTTTAATTTTTTTTTCCCGTCACGGCGCCATCCGACTGGTTTTCCGAGACTCCCACACCGACCGTTTATACATCATGCTTGAGTTCAGTATTAGAAGAATTTAACTGAATGTGTTTATTTATGATACTTTTTCATTTTTTTTCTCAACGCAGGTGGATTGCCCAAGGAACTTGGCAAAGTCCGTCACGGTGGAGTAAAGCCCTGGTGTGTCACCTTCAGAATCTGAACACACACACACACACACACACACACACACACACACACACACACACAAATACTGGAATTGAAAGGAATTGAAAAACAAATAATTCTATAGCATTTCTTTCTCAAACATTTTTTTTTTCCTTGTTCCTTTCTGAGCCTCTGTGTGAGGAGTAGCGGCTGTCGATTGTGTCGTATTATTAATCGGTGGTGGCAGGGTGTGGGGCGGCCGTCTTTAACACACTTCCTCCTCTGTGACGGGTGGTTTAATCGAAATCCACGTTAGTACAGTAGTTTATCTTGGTGTATTATGTTACATTTTACCATGTGCAGTTTAGTCTATCAATGCTGCTTTGCTACAGCCAGACATTTAATTCATCTCTCCACTGATTCCCACTGAGTACTATTTCTTTTATATAGCGGTATAGTAAATGTTCTCGATCTTCATGTCAAAGATAATAAACGCGTAGACGTGTTCGGCCTGCCGTACGCTAGCTGACGGAAACGTCACGTGCTCTCGCCGAATCGTACACGAGGTCGTGTCAGCATAGTGGTAGCAACGTGAGTCGAACGTGGTCAGCGTTCCTCCGTCGTCACAGTGGAGAATCTACATGTTATTCGCGTGCTCGTCGTGTTTTTGTTTTTTTCGGAGCCTTGCCTGGCACAAGGTCTCACTAGATACTGAAGTCCTGACTGCAGGGATTTTTCTGATTTCTGTATTTACTTGAATTTTATCTTCAGCACAGTTACACACGTTACATCTTATTGTTACTGACTTTGCCTGTTATCTGTTGCGTGCCGTGAAGCTCCATTAGCCAACTTGTCCTGACGTACACCTGTTTATACTACGCCGCTGTCGAATCTGAAGCTGTGGGTTGATTTTCTATGACCGTAACTCCGAGAGTAGTTCCAGTTCATGTTAATGCCTTTCGTTCCTTTCGTTTCTATAGTAACGGCTCATTAACGGGGACTTCCCCATGGACGTCTGTGCACAATCTAAGTCTAGTGAAAGAAAACAAATTGACCATTTATGGAAGGAGTCTCCAGTTTCAGCACTTTTGTAACAGTCGGGTTGTTTTTCCACCATGGGAAAGTCTTCAGGGCAGAGGAGTTTAGGCTTTCCAGTTCCTCTGTAACATTATTATGAAGCCAGGTTCATAATGTAGCAGCCTTGAATTTATAATCTCCAGGTATTTTTGCTTTGTTTGTGTTTATTTTATTTTATTTTTTTACTTTGAAGAATATGAGTTTCATGTTTACAATGTAGCTGCCAGTCAAAGCAGAAAACATGAAGTAAATCCCCCCCCTTTGTGTACACAGCTACTCCACACCATGCCACCTTCCTCCTCTTTGAATGTTACCATGGGACCATATGATTTATACGTGCGCTTTTGTTCTTTGGTTCTTCGTCTTTTCTTTATTAATGTTGTTTTTTGTTTTTTTTTACTGATATATTCTTTATTACTATAATGCCTGTATACCCAAGTGTGAAAGCATCTTGTTATTTTGAATTTTTCCCTTTATGTTGTTGAAATACTTATCAATAATAATAACAACGAATTATTGTTAAATCTTGTAGACGTTTCTGATGGTCAGCTCTGATCCAGCGCCGAGTTGAACGAGGTGCACGCGCTCGTTTCGTCAGGTCTACGTTACCACCAGACATTTTCTATTTATTGGTCATTTCTATTCCCTTATTTTACAGTCTTCTTGTTCATTTGAGTGCTTTATTAGCAGTCAGGTCGGGGGTGATTTTATGCATTTCCACTGTAATTCCACCCTACATGTATAGATGAACCCAAAATCGAAAAAGAAAATTCCTTGTTCGTAAATGCTGCAGAGTCTCTTGTAGCAGTTTTAGAGCCTTATTCCCTGATTAAAACGACGGCGCTGTATCAAGCCATTGCGTTTTTGAATGTGGTTATGGGATTTTATTTACGATCCGAGTAGTTGCAATAAAATTGTCAATAATTATTTGCTTGTTCTCTTGTCCTTCTGTAATCACATCTGTTTTTATCACTTCCATCTCGGAGATTTACTGTCCATATAGGACTTTTAGATTTGTCCCATAAGCAGTGGTTTTTGAAATGCGGTGTGATTTATTTTCTTTTGTTCCACTAGTGGAACCCACCATTGTCAAGGTTATTATATTTACTAATGAGCTCTAATACATAATAGCTTATTTTACTGGTCACTTGCTTTGAATGGGTTTAATCCAAATCGCAATAACTGGGGGGGGGGGGGGGGAAGACAAGTAGCTCTATAAATAATGTTAAGTTCTGTTCTGTGAGTGGAAAGTTCAGGAATAAAAAAAGTATTATGATTCGAATAAATAACAAAATAATGTATCATACAGGTTTCATAATGGGCCCAATTTTTTTTTTTTTTTTTTTTTTTACGTTTGAAATGTATTCATAAATAAATCTGTACGGAAATTTATTTTACAGTTGAAGCAGAACTCTGAGGGGAGCCCTTTCAGAATATAAACCTAGAACCATTAATCATCCACTGAACCCTTGAGGAACGTCTTGTTCACATCGGATCAGTTCGGCACTGACGGTTTATTTAGACCGCAGTGCTTCACGACTGCCTAACTCTGATGTAAGGTAACTTTTTGAAAATGTCTAGAAAGTTTCATAAAGCTTGAATACGGCTTCTACACATCTGATGGTTTCTCTCAGGGCGTTGTATGTGAAGGGGGGGGCGGGCGGGGTGGGGGGTGGGCGATGGCAGCACTTGTCTTTGTTAGTGTTTTTCTCCTCGCATATTTCTGGATGAAACCTGAATTTTTATGAATTTGGAGAAGATGGTGCTCCGTGCCTTCCAGGAAAAAGAATGGTTTCAATTATAAAGATTTCTGGGGCAGTTTGTCTTGGGTTGTTTTCTACAAGAGGATCACTGGCGTTGGGTAACTAGAAGAGCTTTTTAACATCTTACTCTTTCTTGGAACAGCTTGTAAGCTTGCCTAGACTTTGACGAATTGTTTACTTGATGCTCAGCAGGTCATTTTACACGTGATGGCAGGAAAAAATAGCACTTGTTTTCCAACCTTTTAGAACATTAAGCCTATTTTTATTTTATTTTTTTTAGCAGTAGCATAAGGCACTGTTTCCTGCTGGATTCCCAATGCTTGCACCCATTACACACCGTTCCTCAGTAAAATGCTTTTCAAAGCCAATAAACCTCCATCTTTGTTCTTGTTGTTATTGTCCTAAAAAGCTTGAGTTTCTTAAGCTAGTCGCCATGCCATACTCAAACGAAGCACTTAAAGGCCATCTTCAGTCTAACATTTTGACAGCCGTGCAAACATCGAGAAATTGACAGTCCTGTATTGCAGAAACTGGACTATAACTGCCAACTCTGAATCAATCATTTCAGTTAACTCGTGTTGCGGAGACTGCTGACAGCTTTTCCACAGCATTGATTAGTCTTGCACGGTCTCGTTTGTTTTATTTATTTTAACATTAATCGCTGATGAGGACATATATTTAGCCTTCTCATTCCAAGAGATGATTCATAATATTCAGAAAGCTCACATACTGTAGTAGTGTGATCTGTTACATCACGAGGAATATGCTTATATTCAGTTAGGTAATATACGAAATACACTATATGGCCAAACGTACCTGTGGACACCTGATCAGGGACACCTTGTTGAATATGCCATTCCAGATTTAGTTCCTTTGCTGTTATATAATAATAACCTTCACTTTTCTTTCCACTAGATTTTGGAGCCCTTTCAGCCACAAGAGTATTCCAGAGGTCAGGCACTGATGTCGGGTGAGGAGGCCAGGGTTTCTGTTCATTCTAAAGGGGTTTCTAGAGGTCAGGGCTCTGTGCAGGACACTCGAGTTCTTCCATTCCAACTTTGGCAAACCATATCTTCATAAACCTCGCTCTGTGCACAGGGGCACCGTCATACTGGAACATGTTTACGCCTCTTCGCTCCAGTAAAGGGAAATATTAAAACAAATATAGCATGTGAAGACATTCTAGACAGTTCTGAGTTGGAAGCAGGAAAAATAGGCAAGCGTAAAAATCTGATCGACTTTGACGAGGACCAAATAGTGATGGCTAGATGACTGGATCAGAGCATCTCCAAAACATCAGGTCTTTTTGTGTGTTCCCAAATATGCGATGGTTAGTGTATGCGATGGTTAGTATCTACCAGAAGTGGTCCAAGGAAGGAGGATCAGTGAACCAGAGACAGGGTCATGGGCGACTAAAGCTCACTGATGCACGTGGGGAGCGAAGCCTAGCCTGACTGTGATGGAATCAATCAATCAATCAAAACTTATTTATATTGCACATATAAAAACAACAAAAGTTGACCAAAGTGCTGTACAAAAGTAGGCAACATATAATAAATAGTAGGAAGAATTCAGATGAGTAAAAATAACATCAAAAAATGATACTGGACATTAAATTACAATTGCTCATAAGCGGGGAAAAACAGGTGGGTCTTTTGTTGACAAGAGCTGGACAAGACCTAATTGATAAAGGCAAAAGCATTCCAAAGGCATGGGCCCATATTTTTAAGATGAGCCCTTGGAACTCTCAAGAATAAACTTCGTGATGATCTTAAAGAAATTTCAGAACAGTGTATCGATCGAGCATGCGTGGGATCTGCCGGACAAACAAGTCGGATCCACGAAGGCCCCTCCTCACAACTTACAGGACTTAAAGGATCCGCTCCGAACGTCTTTTTAACCCGATACCACAGCACACCTTCAGAGGTCTTGTGTCCATGCCTTGAAGGATCAGAGCTGTTTTGGTGGCACAAAAGGGACTTGCACAATATCAGGCAGGTGGATTTAATGCTATGGCTGATTGGTGTAGTACATGTTCAAAATGTAGATCGTTATTATCAGGACTTGAATGAAATGAAATGAATGGATGGAAAATTCTTACCGTACTCCATTTATACCCTTGTGGCTTCCGTGAAATTTACTCGTGAGAAATCATTGAGTGAACATGGATTCCTGTGAAAATCCATGGTCTTTACGTTCATGAAGTGCAAAGGGCATTTCCCTAAACGTGATTGGACGGTATAAGAGGAAACCTAAACCGTCACGGTTGCACAGCCGGTTTAATTTGATTTGATTTTAGCGCATCACCGCTCCAGCGTCAGGGGTTTGATTTTGAAAAATTTTATTTTTGTGATACTCGACGATAGACTAGCGTCCAATCCAGGGTGTAATTTAGTTTCGTTTTTAGTTTAGTAAGCACTTCATCCTGGTCAGCGTCACACCG
This sequence comes from Ictalurus furcatus, assembly GCF_023375685.1. Lineage (NCBI taxonomy): Eukaryota > Metazoa > Chordata > Actinopteri > Siluriformes > Ictaluridae > Ictalurus > Ictalurus furcatus. Next base: position 3,709,831 of record NC_071259.1, read on the forward strand.
GATCCGTAGCCTATCCTGGGAAGACTGAGCACGAGGTGGAAATACCTCACTGTCACACCTATGGGCGAGTTTAGCGGAGCCAATCCACCTATTGACATGTATTTGGGAGGTGTTGAGAAAACTGGAGATCCCAGATGAAAGGCAGCAATGCTACGTGCCGCACCAGCATGGCAACCCAGAGGGATCATCATTGGGCTTTTATTCAGGAGAAGGCTGCCACCTTCTAGACTGTCCAATTTGGAAGGCAGCAAAAAGGACAACTGTCTTCTGTGGTTCCTTCTGTTTGACAAGTTTGAAGGCAACCTCATATGTATCAATCCCACAGTTTTGCTCACTAGGCAAGAATCCCATGGACGTTTGAGGCTGAAACTTAAGAATCCAGTTACAATATAATGCCTGTACGCTCAGAAAGAGTTCTTTGGTTGGAACCGATATATTTTCATGCCAAATCCTACAACTGAATATTTCCAAATAGAACACTTTTATTAAAGAAACCTTAATTATTCAAGGAATCATTAAACGCTTTTTGAGCGCGTGTCAGTGATCGTGATGTACAAAGCTAATACCGCCACATGTCTTCGTGTTAATAGTGTCCAGTGTGGAGAACAGCTGCATTTCACCGTAACGCTGGCGTTTTTCATCCAGAGTTCAGAGGGTTCGACGCTCATTGTTGCGCGACTCAAAAAGTTTGTGGGTTTTTTTTTTATTTAAATGTATTTTTCCAGTCCAGCCTGGATTTTTCGCAGAAAATTGACTGATGTGACAGTTCGATGACAGGCACATTTATGTTGTAGTCAGCTGAAATTTGGATCAACGAAGGAGAGGTTTGGAGAAAAAACCCAGACAACCACATGGCTGCTGTAACTGTCAGAACAAAAGATGACATTTCTAGAACATTACACAGAGGAAGACATCATCGACTGCAACGAAAAACGCGCTAGGAAAATTAACAGCAAATAGAGATTTATTTAATGCCAAATGTAACTTTTTAATCATTACATTCGTTCGGGATCTTCTGTTACAAAACCCTAATCACTTCTTACCGTAGACGTCTCGAAGCTGGCAAAGTAACCCCCCCCCACCCCTTTAATTTCATTTTGTAACCGTAGCTTTGTTTATGTTTGAGAATACATACGTGTTTTTTGTTCATATTTATACATTATGTACTCCGTTTTTATAGTGCAAACATCTTCTGCACCCTCTCGGTAATGCTGTCGTTAGCTCATGTCAGCTACGTTAGCGCTCTCGCGTAAAGTCTCCGTCGAGCGCTGTTTAATCGTATAAAACCTACATCTAGTTTTGATACTTGAGGACATATTATGAGGATACTTTAAAACTTTTCACCGAGTGGCTTATTGTTCTGTGATGTCATGTACAGTTCTTTTTAGCCTTGTCTTTAAAAGGAATTTTGGTCAGTTGCCAGTACATTACACGCTTGTGAATTTGCTCTACACGGACTTACAGGGTGAGTCGTAAAAATACTTCTACACCACTTTACACCAGAACCCCAGAACATGCCTGTGGACCTGCAGGAAACCTCAGGGTTTAAAATACACAGTGGATATGGGATTATTCTGTTTCTCATCACTGCAAATAATGTACACATACACATATATACAGGTATCTCTGCCTCAGCTTCTTTCTTTCTTTCTTTCTTTCTTTCTTGGCTAGATTATTCCCATTTTCTTTCTTTCTTTCTTTCTTAGCTAGATTATTCCCATTTTCTTTCTTTCTTTCTTTCTTTCTTAACTAGATTATTCCCATTTTCTTTTTTTCTTTCTTTCTTTCTAACTAGATTATTCCCATTTTCTTTCTTTCTTTCTTTCTTAACTAGATTATTCCCATTTTCTTTCTTTCTTTCTTTCTTTCTTTCTTAACTAGATTATTCCCATTTTCTTTTTTTCTTTCTTTCTTTCTAACTAGATTATTCCCATTTTCTTTCTTTCTTTCTTTCTTAACTAGATTATTCCCATTTTCTTTCTTTCTTTCTTTCTTTCTTTCTTAACTAGATTATTCCCATTTTCTTTTTTTCTTTCTTTCTTTCTTTCTTAACTAGATTATTCCCATTTTCTTTCTTTCTTTCTTTCTTTCTTAACTAGATTATTCCCATTTTCTTTTTTTCTTTCTTTCTTTCTAACTAGATTATTCCCATTTTCTTTCTTTCTTTCTTTCTTAACTAGATTATTCCCATTTTCTTTCTTTCTTTCTTTCTTTCTTAACTAGATTATTCCCATTTTCTTTCTTTCTTTCTTTCTTTCTTAACTAGATTATTCCCATTTTCTTTCTTTCTTTCTTTCTTTCTTTCTTAACTAGATTATTCCCATTTTCTTTCTTTCTTTCTTTCTTAATTGGATTATTCCCATTTTCTTTCTTTCTTTCTTTCTTTCTTTCTTTCTTTCTTTCTTAGCTAGATTATTCCCATTTTCTTTCTTTCTTTCTTTCTTTCTTAACTAGATTTATTCCCATTTTCTTTCTTTCTTTCTTAGCTAGATTATTCCCATTTTCTTTCTTTCTTTCTTTCTTTCTTAGCTAGATTATTCCCATTTTCATTATTTCTTTCTTTCTTTCTTAACTAGATTTATTCCCATTTTCTTTCTTTCTTTCTTAGCTAGATTATTCCCATTTTCATTCTTTCTTTCTTTCTTTCTTAACTATATTTATTCCCATTTTCTTTCTTTCTTTCTTAGCTAGATTATTCCCATTTTCTTTCTTTCTTTCTTTCTTTCTTTCTTAACTAGATTTATTCCCATTTTCTTTCTTTCTTTCTTTCTTTCTTAACTAGATTATTCCCATTTTCTTTCTTTCTTTCTTTCTTTCTTAACTAGATTATTCCCATTTTCTTTCTTTCTTTCTTTCTTTCTTTCTTAACTAGATTATTCCCATTTTCTTTCTTTCTTTCTTTCTTAATTGGATTATTCCCATTTTCTTTCTTTCTTTCTTTCTTTCTTTCTTTCTTTCTTAGCTAGATTATTCCCATTTTCTTTCTTTCTTTCTTTCTTTCTTAGCTAGATTATTCCCATTTTCTTTCTTTCTTTCTTTCTTTCTTAACTAGATTTATTCCCATTTTCTTTCTTTCTTTCTTAGCTAGATTATTCCCATTTTCTTTCTTTCTTTCTTTCTTTCTTAGCTAGATTATTCCCATTTTCATTATTTCTTTCTTTCTTTCTTAACTAGATTTATTCCCATTTTCTTTCTTTCTTTCTTAGCTAGATTATTCCCATTTTCATTCTTTCTTTCTTTCTTTCTTAACTAGATTTATTCCCATTTTCTTTCTTTCTTTCTTAGCTAGATTATTCCCATTTTCTTTCTTTCTTTCTTTCTTTCTTTCTTAACTAGATTTATTCCCATTTTCTTTCTTTCTTTCTTAGCTAGATTATTCCCATTTTCTTTCTTTCTTTCTTTTTCTTTCTTAGCTAGATTATTCCCATTTTCATTCTTTCTTTCTTTCTTTCTTAACTAGATTTATTCCCATTTTCTTTCTTTCTTAGCTAGATTATTCCCATTTTCTTTTCTTCTTTCTTTCTTTCTTTCTTTCTTTCTTTCTTAACTAGATTATTCCCTCTTTCTTTCTTTCTTTCTTAACTAGATTATTCCCATTTTCTTTCTTTCTTTCTTTCTTAACTAGATTATTCCCATTTTCTTTCTCTTTCTTTCTTTCTTAACTAGATTATTCCCATTTTCTTTCTTTCTTTCCTTCTTTCTTTCTTTCTTTCTTTCTTAACTAGATTATTCCCATTTTCTTTCTTTCTTTCTTTCTTAACTAGATTATTCCCATTTTCTTTCTTTCTTTCCTTCTTTCTTTCTTTCTTTCTTTCTTTCTTAACTAGATTATTCCCATTTTCTTTCTTTCTTTCTTTCTTTCTTTCTTTCTTAACTAGATTATTCCCATTTTCTTTCTTTCTTTCTTAACTAGATTATTCCCATTTTCTTTCTTTCCTTCTTTCTTTCTTTCTTTCTTAACTAGATTATTCCCATTTTCTTTCTTTCTTTCTTTCTTTCTTAGCTAGATTATTCCCATTTTATTTCTTTCTTTCTTAGCTAGATTATTCCCATTTTCTTTCTTTCTTTCTTTCTTTCTTTCTTTCTTTCTTTCTTAACTAGATTATTCCCATTTTCTTTCTTTCTTTCTTAACTAGATTATTCCCATTTTCTTTCTTTCCTTCTTTCTTTCTTTCTTTCTTAACTAGATTATTCCCATTTTCTTTCTTTCTTTCTTTCTTTCTTAGCTAGATTATTCCCATTTTATTTCTTTCTTTCTTAGCTAGATTATTCCCATTTTCTTTCTTTCTTTCTTTCTTTCTTTCTTTCTTCCTCTCTTTCGCTCTTTCTTTCTTTCTTTCTTCTGACCAAATGGACTGTGGTGAAATTTGCAGGGTTTGTTTGTTTGTTTGTTTGTTTGTTTTTGTACATTTTCATTTATTGCAGTGAATCATGTGGAGGATACTGAACTGATGCAAAGTCTTCCAAAGACTCATGCATTTACAACTCCCAGTGTAAGTCGTTTTAATTTTTGCAGGCTGGTGTAGGCTCTTTGTTGTGCTCATTTAGTCCATTTTCTGACTCAGAAACACACGTCTAGCTCATAAAGTGCTTCCTAATGGGCTGAAATGTTGAGTCAAATCTGTTCGAGCGTAAAAGCAGGCAGGATTTGTAAACAATGCTATAGAGGGTCTTATGCAGGCAGAATCAGTGTAATAACATGTTAAAAGCACCTGCTGCGGTTCTGTGAATGTTCACGTCAACATCTGTGTGGAATTTTGGGGAAACGTTGGAACAAGTTGTGAAATCAGCTGAAGCTGACTGAAAGATCTGGACTGAGGTTCACGAAAGCATTCAATGAGCAATGGTTGTGTGAGCTTTCAACTGAACTCTCTCTCTCTCTCTCTCTCTCTCTCTCTCTCTCTCTCTCTCAGAGTTATCATGATAACTTTTGTGAAACTTTAGTCTTTGGCTTTAGTCTCGGACACTCGTAAAAGATTCTGAGACATCATTTTTAACGTTCCCTTTATTGGACATGTTTGTATTCTTAATACTTAGCTCATTTTTTTTCCCTCTCTTGGCAATGCATGAACATTTTTGTGAGCAACATCTCGTGATATCCTGAGGAAATGAAGTCAGACTGGTGAGACTGAGTGTGGTTGAGTTTTGATTGTTCTGGTGGGTCTGAGGTTTTAGTCTGGAGCTTGACTTATTTGGATTTGTTTGTGTTAGGGATGTAACTGAGTATTTGGAATGGACAGATCATGTGTTTTAAACCAGTTCAAATAAAGATAAAAAAATATATATATATAGGTGGCACATCATTCATTTATTTTGAGAAAACTTTCCAGAAAGGTTCACAGGGCATCTGGTTGAGACTAGAGGTGTGCATCATGATGCAACAAAAATGTTGTGCAAGACATGTATGTTGCAGAACAAAAAGACGAAACAAACGAGCAAAAAAGCCTGGTCAGGGTCACAGGGTTTTAAATTAATCTACTAGCTTGGCCAGTCGTGACTCAACAGTTAAGGCTCTGGGTTACTGATCAGAAGCGTACTGGTTTAAGCCCCATCTCCGCCAAGCAAGGTCCTTAACCATACTGTATCTGCTCCAGTGTCCAGTGGCGCCATACCATGGCGGACCCTAAACTCTGGCCCCTTCTTCCCAACAATCTGGGACATATGCGAAGAAAACCATAAAGCTGTGCTGTGCCGTGCCGTGCTGTCATTTTCTTCTAGCTTGTTTATATTTTGGGAAATCTAAGCAGCTAAATTCATTTGAAAGTATCGCAAGTGTCATGGTTATGCTGAAGCTTGAGCCTTGACTACCAGCCACTACACCTCAAAGGATCACGTCACATGACTGTCTGCACCCGTGTCACGTTTTTTGTTAATGTCTCGCGCCCCCCCCACCCCTAAGTGTTTCCAGGGGCATATCGGTAAAGTTTATATTTAATTTGAAATCTGATTTAGGCCACGCCCACTTTGGGTGTAAATCCAATTGCATATATGGAGAATTAACAGATACAGATACAGGCTTTGTGTTATACCCCTAGTTATCGTTGCAGCGTGGTGCTTTTGGTTAGCATGTGTTACAAATTGGGGTTAGCAGTGTCGGTATGGACAACGTTAAATCTAAGCAGTGTAGTCACAGATTTTGTGGGACTTTGGGAGCTGGCTGGAATATTGCGTAATCCGATTTGTGTGAGGGAGTGGACTGACATCAGCTGCAGAAAAGGCCTCCAAAAGTTCATTCAATCCTTCCTGAACAGAAAGCAGGATCCCAAGGGCTGCCACTGCACTGCTGGAGCTGAGGTCATACTTCTGGCTCGGCCGTTCACAAAAAAAATAAATAAAACCTCAAACAACGACAGAACCTGAGCTAAGTAAGGCCAAATCCCAAAGGTATCCAGCTTTGTTTGTCTAACAGATACCTTTTTTTTTTTCTTTTTTTTTTGGGCTGTGCATGAGGTATGTTTGTAGAGCTATCTCTGAGCGATGGAAGAAAAGAATTCAATAAAACTGCTAGACCAGTTTATCAAATGCATTTATAAAAAGAGAAACACACATACAAGCACATGTACTAATGCATATACAGTATATATACACCTACACAAATTTACCAGCTGATACATTTTCAGTATTTGTGTCCCTGCAAAGTTAAAAGAGACGTACTTCTGTCCGTCTGCCATTTCCGAGAAAATAATCCCGTCCTTTCCGCTCGCCGATATGAGGTTTCCATTTCCATCCTCTTTAAATTCAACCACAGCGCTCGAAACACAAAGAACAAAGCAAGCTCTTATTTATCACTAGTTTAGTCAATGATACAGAACAAAAGTTTGTTTTTTTTTTAAAAAAAGGAGCAAAATGCCAAAACCTCTGCTGTCCTCATATTTGTGTATCAGACAGTGATTTGTGTACACAGTCCTACGTTAGACATCATAACACGTTTTGTAATAATTTAGGAGCCGAATATGCTGAAAGTAAAGCCGAAAATCTGAAAACGCAGAACAGCAGATCATAACACAGTGACGCGAAGTATATACAACAGGTACAGAGCAAAAACAAACACGTCATTCAAACACATTTTTAGCTGGAACCGGTCTTGTTGGTAAGAAACGAGGATTCCCGTCCATTTTCTGAAGGAAAATGGATATTAAGGGCAGTTAGAAAGCTTACTGTATTCTAACAAAGACTTAAATGAGGACTCAGTTAAGGAAACAAATAAAGAACAAATATTTGATCACATGACCTTACATCAAAACACACAGGGGAAAAAAAGGCAAGGGGTACATATATTTATACATAATGCATGTATAAAAGTGTGATAAGGTGGTTGTGCACTTGTACGTCTTAACAAATGTGGATTGTGCACTGATATGCTAAGAAATAAACCCCAGCACGTAATATTCCAATATTCTTGGACTGAAAAGACTATTTCACAAGCAAATACCCAACATTGAATAATGTGAGGAAAAGAAGTGAACGTTTTAAAAAAAAAAAAAAAAAAAAAAATTCATACAACAATGAGCCTAAACCTACAATATCAAAGAACGTTACATTAACACTGTCAAATATGGGCGTGGATATTAATACTGAATGCCCGAGCGCCTGGTTTACTCGACGTTTGTGTGTAAAAATGTCCAAACTTGATAGAACCTCACCAAAATAACACCATTTTTTTGCGTTCTACCTAATAAACAGCAAACGTATGTGCAAAGTAATACCACCGAAGAGCAGGTGTTAAATTTGTTGCAGCTTTTTTTAAATTTTTTTTTTTTAACACAAATTCCTTATTAACAGAGCACACACGTGTGTCTGTGTCATTGCATCATAACATATTTGCCTGAATATTCTTTGTAAAAGAATTACCCACTAATCACTGTCAGATTACACCAGTTAGTACTTGTTTTTATGGATCTGAGTCGATCAGGGCTTGAGAGTTTTAATACACGTTATCTACATGCTTCCTTGGGCAGTTGGCGCTCAGGATTCGCAGAGAAGTTTCTCGAGTAGATTTAGAGACTGGATTCTGTTTCATTTGTATATGGTTCTTCTTATAAAAAAAAAAATTAAAAAAAAATGCTTCATAAATGCGTATTAGTTGTACGAATGAACAAATGTGCACATATTGCAACTTTTCCCATTAAATAGATTCTGTATATGGAACATTCACTAGTCCATTTATTTATCTATTTATTTTGCATTGAAAATGGCTTCAGAGGAATGTCCATCCTGTCTTTTGGACACATGGGGTTAAATAGTAGTGGTCCATTGTGAAAGCCTGCTTTAAAGACTTGTGTGTGGTGTTCAGTGTGGTCTATAATATTGTTTTAGTCTGTGCTGTGGTTCCTGTCGTTTTGTAGCTGAAATTGAAGACGTAGTCTGTTCTCTTGTGTTTGTTCCCACTGGTGGACCAGTCATTAAGTTTTTTATTGTCAAAGGCCACACAGCTAGACAACAAGAAGGTTAAAGGAGAGAGACTCGCGTCTCCCACTGATTTCCTGATTCCACTTCTCCACTCACCTCCAAAGCCCTAGAGGGAAGGGCGTGGTGGAGGGCGGTCAGGAGGAGGGGCTCGGCATGGAGGTGGGGCCAGTGGGGGAGGAGGCAGCGGTCCTGTGGGTGAGGATGGAGGAGAAGGTGAATCAAAGAAAACGGGAGCGGACGACGAGGACCAGGCTGACGGAGGGGTGTATGATGGAGGAGGAGTGATGGGTGGAGACGGAGTGATGGAGAGAGGAGGAAGAGAGGATGTTGGGCTGCAGGGTGGAGGGGGCAGCTGACTCTGGGGAGGAGGAGGAGGAGTGGTGCAGCTCTGCTGGGGGGTGTAGATCGGCGTGTGGTGATTGTACGCTGGATAATGCGGAGACGAGCTTGACTTAAGGCGTGTGATGTTCATACAGCGACCCTGTAAGAAAATGTGAGAAGTGTTTCATTCCATTAACGAATACAATTCCACAAAATTTTCATGAGGCACAAATAAGCTGGACAAACTAAAGTGGACTAAAGTGCTGCTGCATTGCTGTCTTATGGTAACGGTCTTATGGTTAATGTAGGAAACCTTTCACCGACATGAATTCCTCTTCGTCTGAAGTGTTTTAGGAGAAGCCTTAAGGTTTTGTGCCAAACATTGACTGGTATTTGGAGCTATTCGTTATTCCCTCCACCCTGATTAAAGCCCCAGTTCCAGCTGAAGAAAAACAGCCCCAGAGTATGATGCTGCCACCTTGATGCGTCACCGTGGGGACGGTGTTCTTCTTGCGCAAAACAGATCTTTGGTATTACGCCAAAAAAGTTCAACTTTGGTCTCATCAAACCATAAAAGATGATTCCACATGGTTTAAGGAGATTGGGTGCATTTTGTTGCTTTCAAACCTGTCAGGTTTGGATGTGATTTTTTTGGGGGTTTTAAAAAAAGGCTTTCGTCTTGCCACCCTACCCATAGCCCAGACGTGAAGAATTTGGGAAAATTGTTGTCACGTGTAGGGAGCAACCAGTACTTGCCAGAAATCGCAAGTAAAGAAATTCTTGCAATGTTGCTGTAGGCCTCGTGACAGCCTCTCTGATCAGTTTTCTCCTGATCTTCTCATCAACTTTGGATGAGGAAAAAAAAAATGTAGTAATGCCACTGTTGCACCATACTTACTGATTATTGCCTTTACAGTGTCCCATGGTATATCCAATGCCTTGGAAATTTTTTTGTAACCCTCTCCTGATTGATATTTTCAACAATGACATCCCGTACCTACTTTGTAAGCTCTTTGCTGCCCATGGCCTTTCCAATAGGATGTTACGGCAGGAAAATCCCATAGGGACACTGCCACATTCCCAGTTATAAAAAGCTATGCACATTTATGCAAGCTGGGTATTGGAAATTGTTGTTTAGTTTAGTTTTTGTTTTGTTTTTTAACCTCTAAAACCGTTCAGGTTGTTTATCACTTGATTTTTATATGATGCAATTTCACAATAAAGGTGAATAAGGTTCTGCCAAATAGTTTCATTTATTTATTTATTTTTACCTCAGGAAAACCTGCCACACGTTCATTTTTATTTGGATTTAAAATCCCAAATCCTCTGAACCAAGTGACTTCATGTGCACTGCCAGCACTCTCGCAGGGCGTTTGCCATTCACACTTCACGTTTAAACGCCGAGTCCAAAATGGTGATATAACAGCAGCGCACACTGAGATTTTGTTGTTAGCCTAAAGCTACAAGAGTGTATGGGTCTGGAGCAGAGCCTCCTGCTGCGCTGCTGACACTAATTACACTGAAAAACCAGACCTAAGCTTGGTTTTAATCACGCTGAGAGGAAGAGGTGGCTTGTTGATTTCCCCGAAAAACACCGAAGGCAAATTACAGAGCATGGCTTCCTGGAAGATAATGGAGACGTTTATGGAGGGCAGAAACGGTTTAAAAGCGTAAAAAGTATCCACTCAATCTCAAACTCGACTAGATGCTAATGATGCAGAAACAGTAATAATAGAAATAAGAGCTTTGTTTATAGGAAATATATATTCCCTGACAGGAATTTTGTCCATCACTTTGCACTACATCTCCGATATTCCCAGCTATTATTCGTTTGAGCCTCTTTCCATTTTCCAACCTTCAGGCCAAGGTTTTTCTCTCTGGCTCTCACTCACACACTCACAATTTCCCTTCATACTGTTTCTGAATTCGAGATTCCTCTCTGGTTCGTTTCCCTGGTTATATAAGATCGAGGGACGTGTCCGTCCTCTGTTTTCGTCTTTCAGACTGTGTGTGTATCCTGATGAAAACCTTACCTTCCGCTGAGACCTTGTTATTGTTTTTAACTGACTGAAGTGAACAGACGATGAACGCACAGTGAAATAGAGAGCCTAATCTTCTTTCATTGCAGCATCGCCATAACACGTGGAGCGCAAGAACAAAGCAACAAACTATAACGATCGTTAATCATAAGCTGGGGGAAAACAGGGGAGGGAAATGCTATACACGTAACTAGAAAGCCAAACAGTAAGGACTCACGGCTTATACTTTTGCGTGGAGACAAAGAAACGGCAGGGTATACGCCGACAAACTAAATCATAAATGAGCTAACACAGAACAGGTGAACACCATCAGGTAACGATGACAGGACATAGGTGGAGACTAAACTAGAGCAGAAACAAACAAACAGAAATGGAAAGCTAAACTAAACAAAAGCATATGCCCAAAACAAAATGACATGAAAGCAGCCCGCACGTGACACACTATTTATTTTTTTTCAAAATAATATATGGGGTCTGTTCTGCCTGTTTGACTTAATACATAAAAATGACCGCATATTTGAGAAGTGTCTACTTCAAGTCAGGCACAGAAACTATATGTGCAAATTAATATATATATACACACACACACACACACACACACATATATATATATATATATATATAGTCCCTGAGTTGAAAACAAAAAAAACAACAGTTTAGCATTTTTAATAATAAGCACGTTTGCCAAAATGTTTAATTACTATTACTGCGGAAAAGTTCGATTCTATTCGATATTCATCGCGTGTCCAAACAGTTTTCTTTACATGTTTCTTATCAACAGAACACACACTTATGTCTACATGCTTATATTTAGTTTTCTTGCATATTAACATAGACAAAAAAAAAATTTTTAAAAATACGCTCATTAGCAATGATGCTTCACAGTGAAGCATCACATGTGGCAAGATTTTTCTCCCCACATGGAATAAAAACATTCACTCCGGTATAGGCTGGAGTAAAACACTCGTATATACGGTGAGCATGGCATAGATGGCCATATGGACATGTTCACAGGCAGCATTCTTCTTTTTCTTTTCTTCTTTTTTTTCTTTCAAATTATGCGTCCAAAACCATGCATGAGTGCAGCTTTGTGTAACCCGACCGAGATACACACTGCACGCCGATGTTCAGAATCTGGGTCAGGCTCGATGATTTACAGAGAATCTTTAGGATCTTATTCCAGAAAAAAAAAGTCCAGTTCCCTTAGACTGCTGACTAGGCTCTCATTTTACAGTCTCTGAATAAAGTATTCATATTGAGCCAATTCCTACGGAGAAATTTAGACATTTCTAGTCATTTCTTGCAGCTAACGAGCAGGGGGTGTGTATTAATCTTCCACAAACTATACCACACAGCTGAATCCCCCCTCAGAGGAGGTTTAAACATGCCAGACTGCACCAAACCGCTCAAGCTGGACTTCTGTAATTGTTTTCCTGGACACTACTTGAATGAAGTGCACTAGGTTTTGGCAGAAATCCAAATGCCAACGGAGAACACATGCCTCACAGCACATCTGTTTTTGTGTGTGTGTGTGTGTGTGTGTGTGTGTGTGTGTGTGTGTGTTTAAAAGCTCACAGCTGTTTCCAGCCTCGATTTACAACCCTATTTCATAATTTAACCTCTGAAACTCCAAGGGGAGCAACAGACCATCATTCCTCCCTGAAATGAACACACCTTGGGGCGTAAGAGGCATTTAATGTATGGAACTGATGGGAATAGGCAATTGTATGATATGTGTAAGAAATAAAACATTTGCAGACATGCTGTTCTAGGGAAAAACTATCAAAAATGAGGTGGTGTTATGTCGCCCAACACGAAGCAAAGATAATGTCACCACCTCGCAGTTGATTCTTTTCCTATAACAGTGTAGCCTGTAGTGTTTTATTCCTCTTATACCACAACAATTTGCCAATGATTACATTTTTAAATAAAAATAATAATAATAATTTAAAAAAAACCCCACACAAATCATACTTTTTATCCAATTATAGCTATGTTAATGTTATGGAACATCCGTGAAACAAGTTCTTGTCATCACTTACGTTATAACAGCGTTATCTCTGACGGTTACTAAGCACCGATACTGGAGACTTCTTCGAAAAATATCAAATAAACATCTCCCTTGAGAAAACGTCTCCATATCAAGAAGGACGCAGTTTTAAAATGTGTTTATGTGGTGGGTCGGCCATACAAGTCCCTGTGTAATCTGGTACTATAGAAACGATCAAAAACGGGCGCGTTAATATTTACCTGGGATTCGCTTTCCAGCTGGAACTACCGTCAAAGCTGGTCTTTTATCAAAAAAAAAAAAAAAAAAAAGATCATCATCTGCTCATTAATCAGACCAGTTTGACTGATGAAAGCAACAGAGCTGAGACGTTTTAAGACTCCACCAAATTCAAACTAATTCAACGTAATCTAAAGTCTTTTGGCCTTAATGCGTCGTTACCATACAGCTACACTTTAAAGGCCGAAGGATGCACTCAGGTATGGAGTCCAATGCAAATATGAGTGTGAAATTTGGAAATCTCAGTGGAATCGCTTTGTAACAGAAAAATGGCACTGGCTAAGCTTTACTGACGCCAAGCATGACTCACAGCAGGGCTCAATCTGTGAGCAGGATATGAAACCAAGCACTGGCTCTCTAGAGAAAATGAGGGTGTGTGTGCATTTTACAATAACAATGACAGCTCGCCCAGCGGACTACTAAAAGGGTGCGTCTCATTGTGCAAACTGCTCCCTGGTGCTTTCGCATTGATTCCAGCATTATTCAACCAATTAAGCAGTTTTTTTTTTTTTTTTTTTTGCTGTTGCAGTAAATATTTCTGCTCAATCACTTCATGTCATATTACTGCATTGTGCAGTATTAGTGACGCATTGGTTTCCTCGGTTATGCGGAATATTGAAAGACAATGAAATCAAAATTCAATCTATGTTCGCTTGTTGTGGCTTCCTGTATGATGCCGTCGTTTTTTACCCAAAGCAATGTCTTTTGAGATTGCGCAACATAACCACAGATACGTTCCTTTGATGCCAAATGACATGGCCCGAGACCGTTATGGGGTTCTGGTTTCCCCTCCTCTCTATACAGGTCCAAATTACAGAGTGGAAACTGATGCACACATTTTGGGAGTACATGCCATCTCTTTAATATAAAGAGATCTGAAATCCATATTCCCACAAATGAACCGTGTTTTTAATGGCTGCCAAATACTGTTTTCTATTCTGTATGTTGGCCTGGGCTGAGAGGCTTGGCATGTGACCGTCCATTAAGCGTTTTCTTTTTCCTGTTCTTAAGTAAGGATAGAGAGATGTTTAAGGACATGCTGGCAAAAACAAGCACATGCCCTGAGAACAAGGTCGCCGCTTACCCATATACCTCCTTTAAACCCGTACCCAAGAAGTTTGTTTTTAATCTGTTTATTGAGTCATTTTAGGCTAAATATAATAGTTATAGCATTTACAATGGAAGAATGTCATTCTTAATAATGTAACCCAGGGAAACACATGCAATGTATATGACAAAAAAAAAAAAAAAACACTTTAACTTAAAATCCTAACAGGCAGAGAGAGAGAGAGAGAGAGAGAGAGAGAGAGAGAAATCAACAACAGAATTTGATTACAAGAACCATATGGCTTGTCAGTGAATAAGATGGCTCCAGGATAACAGGATAAATGATAAACAGCACATTATAAAAAAACAAAACAAAACAAAAAAACAACAAATCTGATTTCTAACCGTCAATTTTACTGACCCAAAACATCTGAAGCCAACTGCTACATCATCACCAACTACTGCTCATGCTGCATCTCAGAGCAGAGTAACATCCTCAGAGGAAAGCGCTATCTACCCTCTTTTGCATATAGTATATGAGCTCACAGATGCCCCGCCTACTTTTTTTCTAGTGGCTCACAAAACTGGGGTTAACAAATCCACAGGTGGAAGTTCACCTAGATAAAGTCAAAGCAAAAGTGGCCTCTACCAGAAGCAAATCTTCACATCTTTCATGCCCCGTGTCCTTTCCCCTTCAGTGAACTGGCTTTTCTGCCACGGCACAAATTTTCGAATCGGAAAGGTTTTCCTGCAATACGTTTTAAACTCTAATATTGTGTTAATGTGTAACGTGCTACGAGCGAAGGTTTTTTTTTTCTCCCCATTTTTCCATATTGTGGGTCCTGATATATTTTAGGTTGTAGTATCTTTAGAACGCCTAACCCATAAGGAATTGTTCCTTTAAAATTCGACTTTCAAGACACAAACATTAAACGCTAATCATATTTTGCATATCTGTTCTCCAGTGCATGAACGTTAAAAGTACGGCCCACGTGAAAAATATAAAAATAACCTTTATCTTGTCTAGAACCTATAAACACGAGTCAGCATTAACGTCTGACAGATCCAAACATCCTTTGTCAACATGCATGCTATGTATACTATGGAGAATATGTTGCGTAAACTCTGTGCATTGATAATACTTTACATCTATCCTGTGATATGCCTGTGAGTGTTTCTGTGTCAGGGGAATCTGGTATTAATTTCCTCTCTAGCTGTAGGATGTTGCTGAGTTCCTCTGCTTTCATCCGGCCCCAAAACGGCTTAATGAAGCCAAGTCGTACGGGTGTGACTGACAGTTTTATGGGGTAAAAATCAGAATGATGAGAATATAACCCCTTTGAAAAACTTCTTTTTTCTTTTGCGGACAGAATATTATCATATGAGAATATTAAAGGATTCTAATTTTGATGACGAACTACAGTTTTGTTCCTCATATCTTTCCGGCATTTCTTGCAATTTCTTCCCGCTAGCAATCACGCTTTTAATCACACAATAGTAACTTATAGCGGTAACAATAGTACTGCTAAAGCGAAGGCCAGCATTTACATGTGTACAGTGGTTTATTTGTAAAGTCTTTACAGGAGGAAATTGTGGGTTAAAAACGACTGAGGGGTTGGAGATATAGCTACATTTACATACTTTTTTATCCTTTTTTTTTTTTTTGCATAACTAGCAAAGCTTTTCCCAAATATCATTCAATTGATCTGAAAATGCACTACATCATATTTTAATTTGTTTAAGATCTGACTATCAGTTTTGACATGAAAATGGAGGCATCTCTATGCACACAAAAGTAAAACCTGGTGTGCCACAAGGCTCTGTTCTAGGGCCAATACTTTTTCACTATACATGCCACTTCTGGTTGGGCTGGAAGGCCTGGCATTCAAAAGATGGGTTTTTATTTTTATGTCTATGCAGCTTTTTTCCTGTTCTTGAGGAAAGTCTGAGAGACAGTTAGGAACAAGGCTGTGATAACTTGCTGTGGCATCAGTGAACATGTTACATGTCGTGACTTTCTTTGCATCATTATATAGTCAGCAGATATTTTCACATATTCCTTCACCTTTGACAATTTCCAGTTTGTTTGTTTTTTCAGTTCTTACCTTGTCTCCTGGTTGTGGTCTCATGATGGACACTCTGTCATAGCCTTTCTTCAGCAGAACCCACAGGGCATCCAGTTTACCCTGAGAAACCACAACACAGGACACATATACTCCATTAGACCAGAGTGCAGGAACAGGCTCCTCATTGCAATTCACCTGAAAGGCAGATTTCTAGCTAGGCATTATTTTTGGGCAGCATCTGTGCTAAGTCATAAGTACTGCCCCATTGGAAGGCCAATTGAGATACTCCACCAAATTTAATGCCAAAATACAAAGACCCAAAACAACCACTACATACAAGGTGTATAATGGATATAAAATGTCTGCACAGCCCTGTTAAAACAGCAGGCATATGTGACGTAAATAAATAAATAAATAAATAAACAAAGGTAAGTCATATGAGAACATTTCCAATTTTAAAATGAAGAACAACAACCTATACAATGCCACTGAAAACCAAAGTGACACAGTTCAGAGAAAAAAGATAAAAACAAAATTGTATAAGCGTGCACACCCTTTTATGGGTATGTGGCTGTGTTCAGAATCAACCAGTCATCAAGCTTATGTTAAATAGTAGTTAGTACACACCTGTTTTCAACTCCAAACACACCTGTTTTCAACTCTGACTAACTCCAAATAAATCTCAGCTGTTCTTGTAGGATTTTTCTGACATCTTCTTGGTTGCATCCTACTGCAAGGGCCATGGGCCACAAATAGCTTACAAAGCATCAACGAGATCTTATTGTTCAAAAACTCTTTCCAAGGCAACAGATATACCTGGAACAGAGTGAAGACAGACATCAACAAGTGGAGAAAATATGGCACAACAGTGACGCTATCAAGAACAGGACGTCCCTTCAAAATTGATGAGAAAACAAAGAGAAATCTGGTCCGGGAGACTGTCAAGTGGCCAACAGCATCATTTAAGGAGCTGCACCTCTTTCTGGCAAGTACTGGTTGCTCCCTACATGTAACAACCATCTCCTGTAATCTGTCTGCGCTATGGGCCACGATGGCAAGATGCAAGCCTTTACTGAGGCAAAAAAAAAACCCATCCAAGCTCGGCTAAACTTTGTAAAAGCATAACTCCAGTCTCCCAAAACCATGTTTTATGGTCTGATGAGACCAAGATTGAACTTTTTGGCCATAATAGTAAAAGAAATGTTTGGAGCGAAAACAACACAGCATATCAGTGAAAGAACACCATCTCCACGGTGAAGCATGGTGGTGGCAGCATCACGCGTTGGGGCTGCTTTTCTTCAGCTGGAACTGTGGCTTTTGTGAAGGTGGAGGGAATCATGAATAGCCCCAAGTACTAGTCAATTTTGGCTCAACCTTCTGGCATCTGCTAGGAAGCTGAAGATGAAGAGGACTAAAGCACACATCTGAATCAATAAAATTTTGGCTTCAGCAGCTAAAAAAAAATAAAAATAAAATAAAAATAATGTTTTGGAATGGCCCAACCGGAGCCCCGACCTGAGTCCTATAGAAAATCTGTGAGGGGACCGGAAGACGGCTGTGCACAGGAGATAGCCCTCGCAATTTGACAGATCTGGAATGTTTTTGCAAAGAAGAGTGGGAAAATATTCCCAAAGTCAAGCTGCGCCAAGCTGACAGACTCTTACCTGAACAGACTGAGTGCTGTAATAAAATTAAAGGGTGCTTCAACGAAGTATTAGTTTAAAAAAAAAAAAAAAACTGGGCTTTTTTTCTCTGAAATGTGTCAGTTTGGTTTTCAATGGCATTTTTCAGGTTATACCTTTTCCATTAAAGGTGGAAATGTTCTGATTTGATTTGCATTTCTTTCATGTTTACATCACAAAAACCTGCTGGAGTGTGTAGGCTTTTTAGAAATTGGATTTTAGCATCCATATGTCATCGTATCAGCTTACGCTGTTCCAGTGCTAACCCATAATAGAGAGAAACCGAACTAACCAAACTAATTAGAAATAAATCTATTGCCATCTATTGTCTTTCCTTGGTAATCCGTTACAATTTCCCTGGGCATGATGGCAAATACTCAAACCTTCCAAAGGCATCAATATTTAGAAGAAGTGTAATATAGTACCGAAAGACAGCAGCAGAATTATCAGCCTTTTTATTACTTCTGCATTGTTACACAGAGCCCCAGGGCTCTGGCTCTGCCGCCTTGCTCTCTTGGAAGTTACAACTCAGTGGGCCTGCTCTCCATTACTGACCCCCACCAGCTGGCAGCATGCATATGGAACAAGCTCCACATCTAGAACCGATTCCCTTCCCTACATGTGCAACTGAGGTCATGCGTCATTAAGGTGAAAGGTTTCGGTGCAGCTATGATAAAGTGTTCAGTTATCTGGGACATTTTTCCGTCATCTGAGACCCATGCTGTCATATGATTTCTTGTAGGCATCTGCCCATTTGAAAAAAATCCCATATTACATGAGTTATACGGGATTGCATGTGAAAGACATGTGAAAGTGCATTCCAACAAATGACGTCCCTGCGATTACGCATGTGATCTCTAGCAACCATGTGACATAATGTGAATAATATGTGAGAAATAAAACGATGTGTGAAAATATATGAATCACGAGGGAAAATAAATGAATCGCATATGAAAATGAATCGTGCAAAAGACCACACATGACAAATAAAAAAAACACGCACTGAATGTGAAAATGTGCAAAGCGCCTAAACACCACGTGTCAATTTCACACGTGAATCGTGTAATTGCTCACATGTGAGGTTTGTGTATCTTTTCTTTTGCGAGTGTAAACAGAAGATGCCGAAATCGTGCAAACTACTGTACTTGTCTAGATCACCCATCTATTTCCAAATATTTACACACCATATCCTGTCAGCATTGTTGTGTAGGATTTGTTCACGTATTTCACAAACAGAGGCTGCCGGGCCAAGCGCTGAAAGAAAACATTGCCGAGAAACCACAAAGCAGGATCCAAAACCTACCACACACAGATTCAAGGGAATTCCAACAGGCTTAGTGTATAAGGATGTGTTCACAAAAGCTTTATAGTATCCATAAAAATACACTTGCTACATTTATTTTAATGGGAACGGTGCATTGTCGGACAACACACACCAACACATGGGGCGGCGGCGGCGGCGGGGGCACTGGGGGCACTGACGGCTTGGCAGTTAAGGCTCTGGGTTACTGATCAGAAGGTTGGGGGTTCAAGCCCCAGCACTCCCAAATTGCCACTGTTGGGCCCTTGAGCAAGGCCCTTAACCCTCTCTGCTCCAGGGGTTCTGTATCATGGCTGATCCCAGCTTCCTGACATGCTGGGCTATGCGAAGAAAAAAATACCCCTGTGTGCTATATGGTCAAAGAATGTGGACAACTGACTATCTCACCCAACTTATTGGAAGTAGTTGCAGCATTCATTCATCTTCAGGAAGCGCAATCTCTTGTTCAAGGTCACTGGTCCTTTTGTCAAGGTCAAGGCACCATGTATATACATTTACACACTACTTCTGTACTGGCATGTTTTGGGAGGTGGGAGGAAACCAGAGAACCTTGAGGACACAGGGAGAACATGCAAATCTTCACACAGACAGGACCCTAAACTCGGGATCAAACCCTGGAGCTGTGAGACAGCAATGCTACCTGCTGCACCATCTGGTTGTATCCTAGTAAACTGACCAGAATGTGCTCACCTTGATTGGAGAATACCATTTGCGAGGGCTCTGCAGTTTATGCATTCCGTTGTTCAGGACCCGGGACTGTGGAGCTTCAAACTCTTGTTCTGGCATCTTCACCCTGGCGTTCTTTGCCTTTTCAAGTTTAGCGCCCTCTTCAGTTGATCCCTTCTCACCCCAGCGTACCTGGAAGACAAGGATAAACGACATCCTACTTACAGTATTTTCTTCTGACCTGTTGTGTTTATGTGTAAACACATTTACTCATCAGTTCAACACTGGATCAAAGCTGCTGGATGATTGGGCAAAACGAATATTTGCTTGTGACTTGTATGGTGTAACAGCATTGCACAGTATATGCTTGGTCATTTGCCATTGCGGTAAATTATGTGTGGTCTTCGCATGTAATAATATTTTCTTTGGCTGCAGTTTGATCACACATCTGGATATAAGCAGCTGGATATTTCAGACATATTGTACTTTTTGAAGTTAGCACTGTAAATAGAAGTTTTATGTCTGCATAGTAGAATGTTATATTTTAGGATCTTTCTGTAAACTGTAGTATCTGGTTTGGGGTAGCACCTGAGGTCAGTTTTGTTTCCGTCAGACTCAAAAGTATGTACACTCTGATTTAACATTCCGTCGTGCGTGTGTATATTTCTTTGCTTTATTAATCATTTACTGGATGCACGGTGGCTTAGTGGTTAGCACGTTCGCCTCAGACCTCCAGTGTTGGGGATTCGATTCCCGCCGCTGCCCTGCGTGTGTGGAGTTCGCATGTAATCCCCGTGCTGTGGGGGTTTCCTCCGGGTACTCCGGTTTCCTCCCCCAGTCCAAAGACATGCGTGGTAGGCTGATTGTCATGTCCAAAGTGTCCGTAGTGTATGAATGGGTGTATGAATGTGTATGTGAGTGTGCCCTGCGATGGATTGGCACCCTGTCCAGGATGTACCCCTTCTTGTGCCCCATGCTCCCTGAGATAGGCTCCAGGTTCTCCACGACCCTGTAGGATAAGCGGTATAGAAAATGGATGGATGGATGGATGGATGGGTTATCATGTGTTCTCACCTCCATCCTTTTAATCCCCCCGACTCCACGCCCTCCATAGTAGGAAGCATCTACTGTTGGCCACTTCTTCTTCGGTGCACCGTCATCCTCTTCATCCTTCAAGAGCATGATTATTCGTCAACAATACAAGCCTTTTTGTTTGTGCAATTCTAAGACAATGGAGTCACTTTTCTGCCAGCGTGGGATTTTATGGCGCTCGGTTCATGTTATCCAAATGGCCCCAGCATGCTTCCAGAAATGAGGTGTGACTTTCTCTTTGACATTTTCATTTGTTAGCCCTTTATTCCGAGGCCGAGCCACACGGCCCGCTCCGCTCCCTCCCTGAAGCAGTAAACGCAACTCGAGGTGACTCGCCCAAGTCATGACTTCATTTTTTCCAGAGTTTAACAGGCTTCATTCCACCATTTGTGCCTCATATGAAATTTCAACCTCTTCTCACTTTAACCCTTTTCTCCCTCAGTGGGCTCCACCTGCCCTCCGATCTTCACGTCATTAATTCTTCCTTAATGGAATGCTTACCTAACCAACAATTATTCACAACTCATTCAGATAAGAGCCTTTTGGATAATTATCATCAGAAATCATTATAATAATATTAAACCCTTTGAATGAGCTATTCTTTCTATTGTTTCTAGAAGCTAAACGCTTTGCCATTTCTTGCATTCCTCTTCTATCGTAATGGTTTAGATCAGACTTTGCGCAATCTCCGGTCTTCAAACTAACTCCGACCTTGCAACAACTTTTAATATAGATCTCATTTTACCGATCTGTCACAAAGCCAGCTGGAACTCATCCATCACAGCAAACAGAGCTAATAAAGTTAGACGGTAAGTTAAAGCAACCTGCCAAGATGTACAGTTGTAATCAAAATTATTCACGCCCCAGTGCAAATCAGGTTTAGTGTCAAAATGTACAGACTTCCAGCTGTTTGTAATGAACAAATCAAACCAAAGCAATTGAAATCGTTCAACACGACGAACGCTCCAAGCGGTTTCCCCAAATTCAACTGAAAATGCAACTTAGAATGATTTCTCCAATTCCAACCCCCCGGAATAGATTCCCTGACAACAGCACAAATATGCAAAACAGGTGTTGTCTCAAGCACACCTGATGCAAATAATCAAGGGCTTCATTAGATGCGCCAGATGTGCTTGAGCTGGAACACATGAAATACCTGACCTGGCTAGGAGCAGAAAATATATGAAATACCTGGACGGGGCAGAAAAATGAATCAATACCAGAATCTGACCAGAATCAAGTCTTCAGCAGCACTATGGTATAACGTTTAAATGTTCAATAAAGTGTTGAGTTTATATCAGCCAAAGATAGTCGTCTCTTAATAAAATGCCTTTAATATACTAAATACCTTGCGTCCATCCAGCATTAGAAATGACTCATTTTTAAAAAATTTATTTTAAAAACAAGTCCCAACCCACACTTATATATACAGTCTAAAGATCAGACAGAAAGCACCACAAAATAATAAACTCGCAGCGGTGATGATCATTTAGCGTGTTTCTCTGTAATAACCTCATCTTGTGTCCATCTCCATCCCAAGAGTCTCATCAAATGAAAATCTCTGATTTGTTCCATCTGAGCAGAAAGGAGGTCCCGTTTGTTCAACGAAACGCCAAACAACATGCTTCTAAGCTGGAGTTCTTAATTAAAACCTTTTTCAAGAGACACAATTCGCTTGTTTGTTATGATGCTTCGCTGTGCAGTGAGGAAGATGATTACTGTATGCCTTACTGGTCTCACTTATCCATTTTTGACATCAAAGCCGTGATCCGAGAGTGTCAGCTGATTCGTGTTACCTGACTCTATGCAACGGTGTCATGCAAATTGAGAAATGCACGATTGGGCTTTATGACCATTTGTCAACATCGCATGTTTACAGCATAAAATGCTGTACATCAGTAAATAAAATCCATACCAATTCACCATATGATACCAACATCGGAATACGTTCAGTCTCGGTTTGGTGCATCCAGGGATTGATTATTAAAAACCCCCGTGACTAATTTGCACTGCGTCGTAATGTGCGCATTAAGCAGGAGGTTTTCCGCGCCTGTCGTAAGTGACGAGAAAAGACATTTCATGCTTACTGTAAGCATGGCTGGCTGTGGTAGATGTGCATAAACTCGATGCTGGTCCAAATAATATGTTAAAGGCAAGATTTCTAAATATCTACCAGTTTGAACATACCTTACTGCATAACATCACTTTAATAGGACTGCCTTAGTTGAGGAAGAATAAGCAAATATTTTCCCAGTGTTTGAAATGCACGGCGTTTCAGAAGAAATCAGTGTTTTTCTAAATGTCATCCTTCATTACTCTTGCAGTAATGGGATTAAAACCAGCCATGGATCTCAAGTGAAGTATTGCGTTAAAACTAAACACCAATCTCCAGATTAAGCTTAATCACATGTAGCCCTCTCAGACGATTTGGTTATGTGGAAAAATATTTGTATCCTCTGGACATGTGGGCTTAAATAAGCATCACCTTATTGTTTGCTCAGAGAGACTCATGTGATAGATTAGGAATAAAACATAATGTGATGTAGTGTTTCAGGAAAATCATTCATGATGTGGTGGTGTGACACATCGTGAAGTTACTGTTACCATTGTTACCCAAGTTGATTATTTCCCTATACCAGCACACCCTGAAGTGTCTGCTATACAAGTCGCTGTGAGTCAGTTGTGAATAATGAAATAAATTAGCACTAGATAAAAGATTAAACAACACTCCATGCTGCTGTTATAGAAGATTAATCCACACCTTCTGACCGATCAGAATCAAGAATTCAAAATCTCTGATCCCTAAAAACGCACAGTGGTAGGAAGAGACTTACCGAACTGTCCTCTTTTGGAGGTGGTGGGGGTTCATGGATGATCTGGAGAGACAGAGAAGGTGATGAGGAGAGAAAATAAATGGAAGGGGTGAAAGGTGACATCGATTAACAACCTCACGTGAATGCTCTTGAGCTGTTGTGTCAGACCACATGTTCCCTGAAGGCAAAAGATGTTTTTTTTTTATATCTTTTGCACCAACATGTAAAATGTAATGTGTTCAGTATGTGCCAGAAAACCGGACTACACAAAACACATGGTCAAAGAATTCCTTTCCTCATTTTTTTTTTTTCTTCAGGATATTTACAAGCAAGTTGGAGTAACCCAAAAATGTGCAGGCCAGATCAGAGAACCTGGAGACGGAGACGGAGACGGGGGGTGGGGGGGGGGGGGTGAGAGATGAGCGATGAGCGGAGGCTGGGATTAAACTCTTCCTCACGCGAGCTCTGTTGTGAGTAAATCACATGATACCTGTGTGGGTCGATCCAATCTGCTCTTGTTTTGGAGGACTTCAGAGAATCACACTTGAGCAATGGTTCAGAGAATCAGACGTATTTTCGAAAAACATGTTATGCTGATAAAAGCCCGTCTGCTCTGTGTTGTTGTTTTTTTTCCCACTGGCCTTTGAAAGCAAGCTATTTAGACTAATTGAAATATTTACTTTACAAACGCTGGGTTTACTGTGGACATGCAGGGCTCTTTCTTTCAGACTATTTTAAGCGTACCAGCGTGTGTGTTTTTGCAAGTTGTAAGCTTCAAAGGCTTTCTTATACATATTGTGATGTCTCCTGAGCTGCACAGTTAGCTAGCGTTAAGGTTCTGCAGGGCATCTGAGCCAGCCGGTGCTTGCCAATGAAATAAATATCCATGAATGTGAAAACGGACTAAGAAATATTTTCCTTCCAATCCTTCCAAAAGCTAAAACACAACTTTCCGAAACAGTGCTAGGCAATCACGTTCCCTTTAAACAAATGGAAATGATTCTAGTGGCAGAAAAACACTTAAAAAAAAAAAATTAAATAAATAAATAAAACCACACATACAAAAAGGTTTAAGTAAGTAGAGATGAGCTCCTGTATATGTGAACTGGAGACACTGATCAGCGTGTAACATGGAATGTGTTTTGCTGGTTTGGAAACAGCTTTGGGAATTCGACATGTGGCTTTTTGCTTCTATGGCCTTGTGTGAACTTTGCGCTAAAAGCTCTTAGCTAATTTCCAAGTTCTACCACGGGACTGAGCATTTTCTCAGCACAGCTTATCTTTCCAAACATGCATTCCAAACTCGTGTGACCTCCCGTTTAAGCTGTTGGACGAATAAATATCAGGAGAAGATTCAGAATGGGATCTGAAGACACGTAGAAGAAAAGTACACCATCTAGATGTACTCGAGACATGCTCTGGAAACTTCCTTGGCATTAAAATATATATATGTACAATTATTTTCATACCTTGAACCTTTCAGTGCCAAGTTTAGGATCTTATTTAGCTGTGCAATTTCTGAGCAAAGTCTGAGAATTTTCAAGCTATGGACTTGGTTTTCCCTTGTTTCCTTACGCCTAAAATAGCAAAAGCAGATCGACATTTGCTTTGACTTTGACCTTGATCACCTTGACTAGTCAAAGGTGAAAAGGACTCCATAAAACACCAGGAATAGTCACACACTAGTCCTTGTATGGGTCTAATAGACTCAGTGACATCTTAACAACCCGTCTAATGGTAAAAGCTTTTCACTTGCTGAGACTCATGGGAATTCAGGTTAGCAGAAGTCAGACCTTGTGCCATGGCAAGACCAAAACAAACCTGGATTAAATCAGTTAAGCTTTCACACCAGACATCATTCAAAGCCCATGACTAACTGCTCATCTTTTAATGCTAGCGTATGTCTTCCCACCATTCAGCGGAGCACTTACCTAGCATGCTGTGCCTAACCTAGACGTTTGTTATTTCATACATTTTAATTTGTCCATTTGGAGCAAATACTGCAAAGACTTCTCACAGACTTTAAGCTGTGAGCTTTTATAGATGGGGATGGAGTGTGAGTAGGCTTGGTCTGGCGAACTAGATCTGCTACACTGCTGCTGCTGCTGCTGAGCGAGTACGAATACTTGCTCTGATAAACATGGACAGATATAGAAAGAAGAGAAGCATGCTGCCCCCCCCCCCCCCCAGCTTGTATATAGCTGTACAACGAGGTAATCAGGAGGCAATCATTATAAGCTTCTCAAATGAGTTATGCGTTACCTAACCAGCTGAAAATGTTAACACACAATTCTTAAAGTATTTTCATGATCTAATGAATGGTGTTTAAATTGAGGTGGAGTGTGATGTATTCCCCATTTGAGTCTCAGTACCCTTGGCGACAAACACCTTGTTTTGTGCTTGTGTTTGTTTGTTTTTTGGTCCTGTCTCCGCCTCCAGTTCCATCATTTGCTTTGACCCTATTGTTTCCAGCTGTTGTATTAGCTTTTGATTAATTTGTCTCTTTATAAGTTATTGTGTCTTAGATTCCTTGTGAAGTCTTTTCATTGTGCTTGTGTGTGTGTGTTTCATCTGAGCCTTATTTCCAATTTCTGCTTTCATTGTTTTGATTCTTCAGTTAAGGATTACTCTTGTCTTTTTTCGCCTGACCCTAAATAAATCACGCACAGTATTTATTTAGACTATACACACTTGTGTCCTGTCTATCTCTTCCTCGTTCCTATAAACAGGAATTTCTTTTTGATGAATTTATTTCAAGGTCAGTTTTCGCCTAGTCTCTCTAGTTTGGCTTTGGGTGCTTTGGGTTTGAGGCGGACAATGACCCAATGTCCCCCTCATAGACAGCGCCTATGCTTGCAGGCATCAACAAATCAGAGTCAGAAAACAATGTCTGGAGTAAACAACTCAATTCAGAAAAGTCAAGACTCCATACCACTGTGCAGCACAGAGGCCAGAACCACCAGAGAAGAGCCAACACCAGCAGGAGCATCAGAATCAGCAGAGCTATAGCCAGGATTGTGCCATCAGACTGTAAAGACAAACATTGGACATCTGCCTTAGTGAAAGTTAAGGGTTAGGAGCGGAGAGGTTTGAAATAATATGGTTTGACGTCCATCTAAAGAGATTATTAACTTAGAAACAGAATTATTCTGAGGATAATTGCAGAAGCATTTAATTGCTAAACGAGGTGGTTGTTAAACCAGTGACTTAGCAGAGCTTATGAGCTTAATGGAAACAGTTTTTATTTTTGGCATGTGAAAAACCCATTGTGCTTCTCCAAAAACATACGAAAAGCACCCATTTACAAGCATTATAAATGTCACAGAGCCATTTATTTGTTTTTTGTTCATTTCCTTCAAGCTGTAGTTTAGAAATCTGGTGTAGTTTCCAAACAAAATCTCTTCTGATGGACATGGTCAAGCATTTTTACGAATGGCTCGTTCAAAGTTAGTTTCAGAGACAGCTGTAACGTGAAATTTGTTGAACGATTACATCTGCATTCCCTCATACTCTGAAGAAGACATGTTCGTAAATAAATTTAAAAAATGACTTACACAGCTCACAGTGGTGATGGTCACAGAGCTAGAGATGAAACTAAGGCCTTCGTTCATGCTCACGTAAAGGGAAGCCGCCCTACAAGGACACACACGTTACTCCAGAGAAATCATTTGGTTTGGTGATAATCAAAGCATGTTAAATCGAACATTCTCTTTTCATGATTTTGTGGAAAACCACTTACGTTCCTTCTTCTCTAAGTATCGGAGCAGGACACAGAAGGTATGTGTCCTCCACTACCAATGGCTTTACCACTGGAAAATACGTTTAAAAGAACAGTAAGATTTTAGAGCTTGGATTGATTAAGACTAACAATAGAAATTGCTCATATGGAACCTATAGGCTCGGTGATATTAACTATTATCTAGTCATGTGAACCAAAATGACTTCTGCAGTTGTTGTGTAGCTATCAGCTTAATAACCGTGATGGAAAATGATTCCGTCAGTTTTGTAGCCCACGACTTGACTGTTTATTCTGGCCAGAGTCTGACATACCACACCTCTGAAGAAACGACACGTTGCCTCTGTTCCCCTCTGAATGATCAGGCCGGATAAAGAGCTCCAGAGAGAAAATTTTCGAAGAGGAGGAACTGTCTCGCTTTCAGAGATACAGAGAACCAAAAGATCATGAGGGCCAAGACAAACTGTGTGAGATATCAGATTCTCGAGTTCATCACCTAAAGGGAAAGACTGTGGTGGTGGGGGGTCCTAAGTGTCAAGTCCCAAAACATGTATGTATGCAGATTGTTGCCTGGCTTCAAGAGGATTGGATCATGTCATTGGGTGACTTTGATGCAATGCCAGAACGATTTGGCACAAAGTCCTGTACTGTGTTGCTCTGCTTTATTGAATTGTTTACTCACAACACAGGAGGGAATGTCCTATTTTACTGCTAAGTAAAAACATGTGTACACGCTTGCTAGATAAATGATCGGGAATGGCTGACAGTGCAAAATTTCACCACAGTCTGTTTACTGAGTTTCCTGTGATGCACCAAAGTGAGCCCAGATCTTAAACTGGGTATGTCAGTCAGTAGTGCGCATAAATGTAAGCTTCTGCTTTTGGAGCACTAAGATTTTTATGAACATGTTGATTAGGGTCAATAGAGTTTTACGGAACATTTCTCACTACCCGATGACAATCGAGCTGTTGGTGACTATACTAATACCATCCGAGTCATTTCTTTTATTTCTGAACACGTGTATGCCGATAGCGGTGTGCTTCTCATGTCTCTTTCTGCACCTTCTCGTTTGCTTCCCTTCCTTACCTTTTCGCTGTTCGCTTTAAGGAAGTGGAGAATGAACGCAAGAAAAGGAAACCGGGAGGAGGAGGAATCGAGAACAAACGTGTTTACCCAATCAACGGGACTCCTGCATATACACAACAGTGCTTACACACTAAATTACCCTTAATTAACACTATTGCATGTGTATACCACGTGTTTATTTAATTAAGATGATTCATTTTGCATTTGTGGTTCTTATTAGTGTAACATTTATCATCATTTGTTCTATTTGGGATAGGTGGAGCATTCTTAATACGAGTCTTCCAAGTGTGTAGTATATCGAAAAAGCTTCCGGCTTTCCTTGGTCCTTGATTCCTCTGAGCCCATTTTAAGAATTGGTACTTCCTTAAAAATGTCAGGCTTAAATTGATTTCCAGAGCCCAAGCTGAAGGATGTAGGATCAAGGAATCAAGGTGGCGGCCGTGAAAGGTTTGTGAAGCACACTTTAGTCATTAATTCTTATTAAGGTGAATTATGAATTATTTAGGGAATTAACTATTTAAACGGGGAAGAGGGAGAGGCGAGTACTGTGTTAGTGGGAAAGTATCACGGATTTCAGGTTTTCCCAGATTCAGAATCATATATCTGCCTCTTCGTGAAGACGTTAAACAAGTTCTAAGTGGTTTAGGAGAATTCAGGATAGGAAGATTAACATGGACTTGACTGGATGACTGTCAGCAAAACTAGAAGGAGGATATAAACGAATACCAAGCCAACTCGTTTGAAGGCAGAAATGGGAATGCAGAGTGAAGCTGTCCTGAAGAGCCAGAGAAGCGATGAACACATGCTGATTACACATTTCTGACCTTATTAAAACTGAAATCGAAGTACTTGTTGCCATGTACTGTTCAGTACTGGTCTTGGTCAACAAACTACTGGCCTTTTTGTTTCGTTTTTCTGAATTCACATCAGAGGAAAAAAGGTATCTCCTTCTTGTGTTTGTCTTTAATAACTCAGTCCTCACTTTGATCTGTTATGGTTTCATCTGGAGCATGTAAAAGCCTTAAACATGCCCTGGAAAAACAATTGAATGACCCTATTCGTGTTCAAATGGAGCAAAGCCAAAGCCAACTCAGACTCTGGCTTTCAAAACATGTCAGGCACATGGTAACTACTGATAGACATATCATATCAGCCTTACTTACTTACTTAAGCTTGTTTAATATCTTTTGCATTTTGAGGTTGGTTGTTTCTGGCCTTTTGGATTTATTGGGTTAGCCATTAATGCAGCAGAAAAACTTCGACATTAGAACGTACTTTTTTTAGTTTAATATTTAGAAAAAAATATATATTTTTTTTGCTACGAAAACAGAACAAACTTTACAAACAATGTTTTTGAATGACTAGGTGACAGGGAGAGTGATGTAGCCAATCCAAGTTGACCTTTGACTCTACAGTTGTGTAGATAAACTAGGAAGATCTTTTTGAAACACTATACTATGTTTAGTTATGGCACACTTTGAAAGCAAATTGCTTTTACAGTGCTAAATTGACTGGATAAATGTAATACGAAACACAAGCTGATGTGTGGTACAAAAATTACGATGCCTAATGTTATATAGTTGAGTTTATCAGAAAAAATAACACTACAACATCAAAAATAGCTAGTTATGAATGAAACGGTACCAAATTATTTTTAAATCGATCCTCAATTTAAAATGATGGGATTTTATATAATGTTCTGTTTTTAGGTTTTAATGTTTATAAAGTTGAATCTTTTTATAAGTGAAATATACTGTATATATTTTTGAGATTTGAACGTAAACACAACCTATAACTTTGACCAAATAATATGTCTGACAAACCTATAAAGCATTTGTAATTAGTTATACCAACAAATTTGATGAATTATTAGCAATTAATACTAAATGCATTTAGCGTTACAGAATGATAAGGAGCTATAAATCTGGAATACATTAACTTACGTTTTTGTTCAAACTTTCTCAAAACTGCTCTTCGCCCAGCTTGAACCTTATAATACTAAATAATTAGAATGTATAACAATATTACAATATTAAGTAGGTACATAATTGCATGATAGTGATTTTGGAGAAGTTCATTTAGAGTCATTTAAAGATCTATCTATATCTATTTTTGATCCTAATGATTAATTTTGTAATCAACACTATTGATTTATTTACCATATTGTTACTTATTCTCAATATTATGATTAGAATTATTTGCATCATTTAACAGCAGGAATACACAGAATGAGCCAACTTACTCCTAGTGAGGGTGTCATTAATTCTGAAGCTGCACAGGACTTTATCCACATTCCTGGCATGGAGGAAGCCATTCCCCCTCACGACAACCTGGAATGACTCTGTGGAAGAAAGAGATGTGGAGCGCAAAGGCATTATAGAATTTGTTTTTCAGTCATTTATATGGGAATAAAAAGAAATTTGGCTGATAAATATTGCTGTTTAATAAAAATTGCTGTTTGGGTTATCGCATTAAGGTGTGTGGAGAAAAACAAGCCGTTCGAACCGGCTGATACTTTCGGACTTGTCTTGTAAAGTAAGATGGTAGTTAAGCAACTATGCTAATGAATTGACATTACTTGGGTACTTTCAGTATCAGCGGCTTGTGACCCTAAATTTTGGAGTGGCAGGACGACATTAATAATGACACAGCCTCAAACAAACACACACCTCATTTATGCTGTAGGCTATATACTATATACCATATACGATAACAGCATAGAAGTATAGAAGTACCTTCAGTCAGCTGTGTTCAAGCTAATATCATGACAGGTTAGCCTAATTTGGAGTAAAATCCATGACCTGGGCAACCCTGTCTTTAACTGCCCTGTCTGCTGCTCCTCCCCTGAGAATGGGACAGTGTGATTCCTGCCCCAATGACCCTCTATCAATGCTTGTTGTAGTTCCTGTTTTGACCACTAGGTATATCGAGCTTGCCCACTGCCCCACAATTCCACAGCATCTAAAAAGGCAAGTAAATTCATGGAACAGCTTATATCAAATAACACTTTTTTACAAAAACAGTTGGTCACTCAAAAGAGGTGCTTATTATTTTAACACAATCTAAAATGAGGAATGCTGAAAATTTACATTTTTGATATACAGTATACTGTATGGTTGTGCTCTGCCCCACCTGCCCCTACAGACTGCCACCACAACTGCCTGGGACTTTTGCTTGTGTGCTGGCTTTTCGTCCAAATTTCCAGCATTCTTCAAGGTCAGGAACATCAGTACGATCCCCTGAAACCTCACCATTCTGACCATAGTGGTTTTGAAAACGAGTCTTTTTCACCAGAGACTTTGAGAGGCACTTTGTGGTGAGCGACGTTTGTAGTTCTCTTGACGATGTAACAAATTCAACATAACCAAAGCCAAACAATACAAACCCTTGAACAGGGTGCAATTTACAGAGAATTATCAAACAGGACTGATAGCAGCTGCTCTCCATAATGCTGACTACACAGATCTATTTGAGGAATAGGAATCAAATGGTGACGGCTTGTTTTTGATTTAGTTTCTTATCTCGGCCCCAAGCGCTGGAAACCAAGCACTCTAGCTAGCATAGACATGCTACCATAGAATCCAATGAGCCTTCTATAAAAAATAAAAAAAAAACCCTTCACTTTCAGCTCACTCCATCCAGCTGTCTCTGATTGAAGATCCTCGATTCAGTTTTGTTCCAAACTTTATGTTCTTTGTAGTCAGCTTTTTTCTGCTAACTTGAAACAAAATGGTCTTTAAGTCTCCTTTTATCTAGCAAGCTTGCTTTCAAGAGTTCAAACAATAAACTTACTTAGCACATTATTCACCACAGAACTTCGCAAAAGCATCCCATCATCTGCGACAGCCATAAACACCGAGACAAATCAGACAGGAAGCTCTATCTGAGGTCATATTTATTCCTCCGCTGGCAGAGCAGTGACTGCGACTGTCCTGTGAGCTGGTGTTTGATTTTGACTGAAGTAAAATTCACACCGATCATGTCGCATCAAGACCTCAGCCATGTTTCTGTACTCTGGCAGGAGAAATAGCAGCACAGCACGTTATTGTACACAGCTTTTAATCTGTTTTGGCAACTGCAACCTTCCTGGTGATTTGTTAAGAAAGATGTTAACTATTGAACGTGATAATTAGCGTACTATAGAATTGAATTAATGAAATTAAAGCCTAGTTAGGGAGCTGGAACAAACTCCAAAAGACAACCAGGCTTCCCTCTAAGCCACGCCCCCTCTTAGCCAAGCCGTGCAAACTCTCCCGATTACCAATTACACTCGACTGCTACACTCAACATTAACTTACTAGCTTACTTTTCCGTATGAATGTCCCTCAGTAGCTATGATTCCATCCACTTATTGTTATGCGTATTCTGGGATATCGCTTAAATAAAAACGCTGGATGGAAACACCAGATGCGAATAAAATCTCCAAAACGCACAGAAAAAACTCCGATAAGAAGACGTGCGCACAAGTCTGGCCGAAATGGCAGAACTTTTGGAGCGCTTGCTTCAAAACTGTTTCCAACGTTCTTAAAATTCAATTAGACGTCTGTCCTTTAATTGCATATTTGGTGTGCCATCTCGGCATTTTTTTGTTGTTGTTTTTTTTGTTCTCGTTGTATGTAGTCGAGCCTTTTCAGATGTCTCGGTTTTGGCTGGGATTATTGTGTTGGGCAGGGTGGGGTTTGGTGGAGGGGGTGTTATAATATGTAAAATGCAATTTTCCGATAAAAATTCTACGTGCATAAACTACGACGGAAACATGTTTACATTATGTGCAACAAAAAAAGTCATGTGACGTTGCCTCAACAAATCATGTGATTGGATAATTGTCTCAGAAAAGTAAACATGGCAGAGAACGAGATGTGCCAGTTTCCCTGGACGTGACCATTTTCTTCTCATGGGTTGGAAACGTCACAAGTTAAATCCGCTACTTGGATGGAAACGTAGCTATAGTGTAACTCACATTGCTAAGCCTCGTTTGCTCTCGAGCCTCCTTCATTACTAAACCAACCTGTAACCTGTCAGCTGTAATTACAAAACTGTCCAGCTAAAAATGTTACATGAGAAAGTGAGACAGTAAATAATCAGTATAGCATCTGTGTTGATTTCGTCTCTCTATGTTGGTGTAGAAGGAGTATCGTAACACGCCAACAGTTTGCTATGCAAACTACAGGTTGCACAATCTTTTTATCTTTTTTGTTTGTGATTTCTATGGAGTTACAAATGGAAATACAAATGGCCTATGGAGAGACAAAGCATAAAACAATCACATTGCGATGCAAGGATGCCACTAACGCACCTCTGACATGGCGAGTGTGGATTAGATGATGCTTAAACGATGCCTAATGTGACATGTCAAAACACAGCTCGATGAATGAAGGTTGGACAGCGAGATACACAAAACCACTCACCTCCAGCACAGATACTGGAAGGTTCTGCTGCAAGGATCTCAATGCAAGATCTTCTCAGGATCTGATGGGAACGAAGACAGAAGTATAAGTGGAGAATGGATTTTGAACTGTTAAACATTTTCACTAGCAGACACGAGCTCCTTTTAGCAACCGGGTTATAAATCTTCACCCTCTTCTGAAACCATCTCATTTCAGTTTGTTCACATACGCTAACCTTTGCATCCTACAGAACTCATGTGTAGTATGTTGCAGATTGGTAATGATTCCTTGTAAACCTTTTTATAAAAATCTAATAATGCCTTATAAACCTAAATACTAAATACATATGATCTTGTTGGATCTTGACTTTTATAACGTTGAATGTACCAGTTTGCAATAAGCATCAAATGCATAAGAAATTTCCACTTCCAGTGCCTTCAGAATTGATTTTGAGGCATTAGGTAGAAATTTCCCAGTTCACTTAATCACAACTGTAGGTCTTAGCTCATGCATTTGTCCATTTGTCACAAGTAATGCAGCACAGAAACCCTTACCGAATCGATCACACTCTGCAAAGCCTCAAACCCACCATTCACTGGGAAAACATGATCTTTGCTGTCTGCAATCTTGGCAAGCTGTAATAAAATGACAAATACAGTCATACTGTGCAGCAACACTCAGTACCACATGTCTTATGTTTGGCTTTCACTTTCGTCAGGCTTCAATTTCCGAATTGTGTATATTCTAAACCACGGCAAAGCAACACACACCTGGGTCTCATTGAAGTCCTTCACCCCTACACAATAGACTGAGGCACCAAGGCTTCGGGAACGATTGGCCTGACAAGCAACACACCAATAAGAAGAACGTAAGATCAGGGAGAACAGATTCAAAATGCTTAACAAAGTTATTCAGACCGGGAATGTTCATGTACGAGCGGGCGAAGGTGATTCCACATGATGTATATGTAACACACAGGTCTTAGGGGAGGTTTGACGACCCGTGGCCTTGGAGGTTTATTGGACAACAGCCCGAGCAGACAGACGAACGAGACAAAGTCGAAACAAAATCGAGCATGGAATACGAAAAACAACGGGCCGACGTGAAGTCAAAGAAAGAGTCAAAGGTCAAAACGAGTCAAAAAAGCCAGTATACACTAGATACAAGGCTCCGAACGTGCACACATTCAAGAGTTTGCAAGACTTCACAGTATTTGTTAGTTTGAGTTCACTTTGCAGTATAATCTGTGTATGCAGGATAAGCTTGTGAAGTAGTTTAGTACTCAGGGTGCGGGGGATGGGGAGGTGAGACATCTGCTGCTGGGGAGGTATAATAATAAGATCCAACATGATGCAACAGTATAAATTCAGCTAATAATACTCAGTAATTATTGCTTAGTTCATAATGGACTTCCAACCATCCGTCCATGTACCCATCCATTTTCTGTACCTCTTATTATAAGAGCCTGAAGCCTATCCCAGGGAACTCGCGACACCCTGGACGAGGTGCCAACCCATCGCAGGGCCTTCCGAACTATTATTGTTATTATTATTTACTGAGTAATTACCCAGTTTTTATTAGTAGTTAATAGTACTACTCATTCGTTCCTGCTTTGTCCCTGTATCGTTACCAACAAAATATTGAACAGTACTGTAAAGTGTTACCCAATCATCTTTAAACATAGGTTTTCATATCTGACTTTTCTATTCATGTATCAGTCGGGCTACAGTATTTTTCTCATGCCAGCTGGACCTTCACGAATTTTATTTGCATACCCAAATCCTAAAAGATAAGTAAGCATACGTTATGCTAGCAGTTCAATTTTTTTGACTTAGTTTCTTGTGTGGTGAATCGGACATGGCCGTTTTGAGTTGCACACTAAAAGCTGATCTCATTGAGATAAATTTCTGTCTGTACAGATGTGCAATAAGTAGCTCTTTTATTTCATTGCAGACAAAAAAAAAAAAGCATCAAAGTGTTGAGCGGGTGATGAATAACAGCTATATCGGTGTTTAGATCATAACTGATTCATTCTTTTCATCGTTCCTCTTCTTTCCTCATGTGTGTACATTGGAAAGAAGAGTCTGTGCTTCAGGCAGGTGGAAAAAGTCTGTTAAAGAAGGAATTCTACGCCAACATGATCTTATGTGAATTATTATTTATTTTTTTTTATGCCTACCTCTCTTTCAGCGTAGTAGAAGAGATCCTCATGCAATTCTCCATCTGTGAGTGCGATGATGACGCTCGCTGTCCGGTACCCTGCTTAATTAGGACACCGTTGAGATCAGTTTCATAGCTTTTGTAGGGTTTTCACATGCAGACTAGACTAGAATGGGGATATTTGATAAACGTACCCTCAGTGTTCCCATAGTAAATCTGTTCACTTGCCTGGAAGACGGAATTAAAGTCAGTTTTAAGTCGCCATGAGCTAACCATGCGAAAAGTAAATGAATCGTGTGGAAATGGCAACAAGAACAACAACAAAGAACAGACGTGTAAATAACAATCCCGTGTAAAAATCACATGCGAAAAATAAAAATGTGCACTATGATGTGATAGTGATGTCATGATGATAGTGATGATGATGTCATCGGTTTTGTCTAAATTGACTGCAGTTAAACTAAGATG
Organism: Ictalurus furcatus; assembly: GCF_023375685.1. Lineage (NCBI taxonomy): Eukaryota > Metazoa > Chordata > Actinopteri > Siluriformes > Ictaluridae > Ictalurus > Ictalurus furcatus. The sequence goes on from NC_071259.1 coordinate 3,746,411, forward strand.
GCTGGTGCTATTGACTCACCCTTTGAATACCCTCATGCATGAACGTGTCTCCTCCTGGCAGAACTCGTTGGAGCTCCTCCAGACCTATGCGGATTTTGTCTCTGAAAAAATAATCCACAATAAGTGTGGGGGCATGAAAATACTGTCCACGCTAGCTAAATTTTGTCAGCACATCACCAGCAAGTGACAAATGACTTTTGCCTACAACGGCCTGTCTGTCTGGAAACTTTGTGTACTCTGCTTTGTGACTCTGCAATGCTCCTGCACAATCACATCATCATCAAAACAGAGAAGAGCGCATACACACTCTATGGAGTTCTCAGAACTGTACAGTACATAGGAGAAAATGTCAATTTGACCATGTGACCTGCTTTATTCTTATTCTCTCAGCAGAATTTGGCTATACTTTGGTTGAAAAATCAAGTGTGAGCTTCAGTAGACACGTCAGCTTGGCTCAGATAAGTGTAGAAATCTTCCCTCATGGAACTGGATTTGGGGAAAAATGTATCGCCAGCCATCCAGTTTGGAAGGGAGCTACCGATACCACATCTGGATGCGACTGGATCTCATGATATCACCTTTAGCGGATCAACTTCTGTCTCTCGAATTGATGTGTTTTGTATTCTTAACTTCAAGCGAATGAATAATGGTGTCTGCAGCTAAGAGAGTCTGCTGCTGCTGCTGCTGTTAGCTGGTGTTGGCGTAGAAGGCAGATTAGAGAGGCAGATGGTCAGGAAATCAGGCATGTATGATACTGGAAACCAGAACGACAGTAAATATCTCTTACTTTTCCCGGACATATATAAAAAAAAAAACCTTTGCTCTCAGAGATTATGAGCATATCCAAACCTATGCTGAAAACCTGGTCCAACCTTTTTTTTTTTTTTTTGCCATTGATCATAATGTCAAGATCATTTTTGGAGCAGGTATCCTATTTTTATTATCGTTTATTATATCAAGCACACAGCATATTCAGTCCAGCTGTAATCATGAACTGGCAAGGGAAATGTAAAATCTGTCATGTTTTTAATGCTTGTTGCAACCTGATGCCTTGTTATCAGTGTTATAGAGTCCAAGGTCCAACAATGACATATTTAGCTTGGACACATACGTTACATTTCAATTCAATTCAATTCAGTTTTATCTGTATAGTGCTTTTAACAATATATATTGTCACAAACCATTATTGTTGTTATGATATTGATGATGATGATGATGATTATTATTATTCATCCATCAATTTTCTATAACGCTTATCCTACACAGGGTTAGGGGAGCCTGGAGCCAGGGAATTCGGGGCACAAGACGGGGAACATCCTGGACAAGGTGCCAACCCATCGCAGAGTGCAATCCCACCCATTCACACACTACGGACAATTTCGAAACGCCAGTCAGCCTACAGCCTATGTCTTTAGACTGGGGGAGGAAACCGGAGTATCCGGAGGAAACCCCGAAGCACGAGGAGAACGTGCAAACTCCGCACACACAGGGCGGAGATGGGATTCGAACCCCCAGTCCCGGAGGTGTGAGCCAAACGTGCTAACCACTAAGCCTACTATTATTATTATTATTATTATTATTATTATTATTATTATTATTATTATCAATATGCTTGCCATTGTCATATAAAAACTGAATGACTTGGTAAAGCTTGCTGTAATAGACTAGTTTGAATGATGTTACACCCAGTACAGCAAGTTCATTATGTCATTGTCCAGTGTAATGTCCTGCAGGAACTAGCAAGTTTAGCAAGCTAACACAGGACCGATCTATCCCCCAGCTCTTCTGGTAACATAAACTGGTTTTGAGAAGTGTCCAGAAGGTGAGTCACAAGTGCAGAAAGCTTCAATATGAGCAGTTAAATCAGTGTGTGGTAGAAAGTGTTAGTAATGAAAGTTACAGTATATACAGCGCTACCTCATTAAAATAATCACCATAGAAAGCTCTTAGCTCACGTAGTAGCACGTTCACTCACCTGTCCTCTGTTAGCCGCATGAGAATCCGGCCCTCGGTGGAAAAAACGATGAAGGACATTCGAAGCTGTGGGCTGAGGGAAATAAGAAAATGAGCAACTAACTTACTGTAGTCACATGAGTCATAGGTGGAATTTGCATGTGTTTTTTTGACATGAAAAGATGCAGCCGACTGCATCTTTTCGAACTCCTGCATCATATCACAGGGCAGCGTAACACACTCTGAGGAAAGCGCTATCTGCCCTCTTCCTCATACATGAGCTCACAGATGCCCACGATTGGCCAGTGTCCCTGTGATTGACAGAGGAGACAGAATATGCCACTCCTCCCACACAGGGAAGCATCTGTGTGTGCTACAAGTCTCCTTACCTAATGAACTTATGAGCCAGATGTGCCACAAAATTATAGATCTCAGTCCAGTGATGCTGCACACTTCCAGACCTGCACAGAGACACAGTGTTAGAGTATACTGTAGAGTAGTATCGCATGAGATAGCACATTATTTTTTAAGGCAATGTATCGAAAAATAATTCCTTCATAAGAATAATTAATATATGGGCAGAACTAGAAACAGTTGACATTATTTAGTAGTCTAATTGTATGATCTAGTCTACCATAGCACTAGTTTTTACTCAGGGCAGACATCTTTTCTAGACTTGATATGGAACAATTGGCGCTATTTTGTCCCCCTTTCACGTCCTCAAGAAATATCTGAACGCAGATAAATCTTCACGAATCACAGACTTATTGGAAATGACTGTAGATTGGCTCCCTACCAAGTGGGCCATTTACTTTTTAGCCAAGCATTACCAAAGCAAACAGCCCTGATCCATATTTTCTTCCTTTTCAAACACGACCTTTTAAAATGATCCAGACAGCATGTGATATAATGCAACCATATGTTTAAGACAACCTTCTGGCTGTTCCATGTTGAGCGATTGTGTGGCTGTAGTGTCTGAGCTAAATGTTACTTGCTGGGAAAAAAAAAAAAAAAGAAAAAAAAAAAGAAGAAAATGCCGTGACCTCATGCAATTATTATTGTGGCTTAAGTTATTTTTTCTTTTAGTAATTATTAAAAACCAGTCTGGTGAATGAACTGGTCTTTGAGCCAGATGTGAACCTAAAATGTGATGCATCCAGCATACAGTATCATGTTAAACACACGGCATTCAGACCTGATGTGTACCTTGTCATCTGTCCAAGTGAACGCTAAAGTGAAATGTCATCACATGCTATTAAGTTTGGTATTAATCCTAAAATATAGCACCTACTACTTTATTCCAAAGTTTCTGGCGTGCTTTATCTTCTCAACTAAGCCAAGGCATGATTTCCCAAGCATACACAAGGATAGATTACAGGCAGTGACAGTAAGATCGATCAACAGGGCTGTGCAATGCATTATGTCACACACATACACACTTAAAAGCAGACTGATAGATTTCTAATGTTTTAAGCGTTTCAGGTCCATAATACCCTACTGAGTTCCAGCCATGTTTCGCTGGAAAGGACAGAAACTGCATATTCCTTCTTCTCACTGCACCTAAATTATCATAACAAAGCCTTAAAGTGCTCGGTCAGAGTATGGACAAAGCGGCGTGGTTAGAAAAAGTGACAAAATAGTTTCAAACAGATGTATCAACTCATTCAACCCTTCTCCTTTGTTTTTCATTGTTACTAAGATACAAGTCCTTATGAGGAGCCAGCTGCCAAAAAAGGCCAAAACATTGGAACATCTGGATCTCATGGTGAAACTGGTTCAAGAAAAGGAGAAACGCAAAAAGTGGAGAAACAAAACCAGTAGAAAATGGGAAATCGATGCAAGTTAAAAAAGAATAAAATAAATAGATGCTCTTACAAGCATTCAGTATGTCGATATTGTGTAAAATATATCCCAGCTGTTAAATATGTTCCATAAAGATGACGCAAAAAACAGCCAAGGTAAGGCCATTAGAAATAATAGTAGTATGCTGACTTCTGTAAGAGCTAGTGATAAAATGGTAAGTGATTTATTATGTCAATATCATAGTAAGAGGTGTTTGGTTTTACACTGATTTAAGTGCTTGCTAAGCAAAGCTACAAACTGCTCCCAGATTTGGAGCTTCTTTTAGCAACACGTTTGTCCACATTTTTCATTCATTCATTCATTTTCAAGTGCCATGGACCATGGAGTGTCAAGGTGGCAGCGCCCTCTGAATCAACATGTACAGTGCCCTCTACTAATATTGGCACCCTTGGTAAATAAGAGCACAGAAGGCTGTGTCTTTATTATTTAACCGTTTTGATCTTCTGTTTAAAAAAAATTCACAAGAATACTCTGGTCTCATGGACATCAAACAATTGCAAACAAAACACATGTTTATTTAAAAAAAAAAATCTTTGTTAAATATAGGTGTGGAACAATTATTGGCACCGTTTTGGTCATTACTTTGTGCTGCTTCCCTTTGAGAAGATAACAGCTGGGAGTCTTCTCCTATAACGCCTGATGAGGTTGGAGAATACATGGCAAGGGATGTGAGACCGTTCCTCCATACAGAACCTCTCCAGATCCTTCAAACACTGGTGGACTCTCATCTTCAGTTCACCCCACAGGTTTTCAAGTCAGGGTTTCAACTCAGGAGACTGGGATAGCCATGGAAAGGCCTTGATTTTGTGGTCAGTAAACCATTTTTGTGTTGATTTTGATGTATGTTTTGAATCATTGTCCTGCTGGAAGATCCAACCACGGCCCATTTGAAGCTTTCTGCCAGAGGCAGTCAGGATTTCATTTAAAAAATATCATTTATCTGTTGATATTTGATAGAGTCCATGATGCCATGTATCCTAACAAAATGTCCAGGTCCTCTGGCAGAAAAACAGCCCCAGAACATTAAAGAGCCACCACCATATTTAACTGTGGTCATGAGGTACTTTTCCATATGGCTACCTCTCTGTGTGCACCAAAACCACCTCTGGTGTTTATTACCAAAAAGCTCTATTTTGGTTTCATCTGACCATAGAACACGATCCCATTTAAGGTTCCAGTAGTGTCTGGCAAACTGAAGATGCTTGAGTTTGTTTTTGGATGAGAGTAGAGGCTTTTTTCTTTCCAAACAGCTTGTGGTGATGTAGGTGACATCAGATTGTAGTTCTGGAGACTTTCTGACCCCAAGATGCAACTAACATCTGCAATTCTCCAGCTGTGATCCTTGGAGATTTTTTATCCACTCGAACCATCCTCTTCACAGTGCGTTGAGACGATATAGACACACGTCCAATTCCAGGTGGATTCATTTCCACTTGACTGGAACTTCTTAATTATTGCCCTGATGGTGGAAATGGTCATTTTCAATGCCTTTGCTATTTTCTTATAGCCACGCCCCATTTTGTGAATCTCAACAACCTTTTGCAGCACATCACAGCTATATTCCTTGGTCTTACCCATTGTTATGAATGACTAAGGGAATTTGGCCTATGTGTTACCTCATATTTATACCCCTGTGAAACAGGAAGTCACGGTTGAACGATTTCCTGTTCCTAGTCAACATGTGATTAAAGATTTTTTTTAATAAACCTGTGTTGTGTTGGAAATTGTTTAATAGCCATGAGAGCAGAGTATTTTTGTGAGTTTTTTTTTTAACAAAATATCAAAAGGTTCAAGACTAAAGACAATTTTTCCCAGCCTTCTTTGCTCATATTTACTACATTACATTAAATGGACATTTATTCATTCATTTAGCAGACGCTTTTATCCAAACCGCCTTACAAATAATGAAATACAAGGGTGCCAATATGGCATAGTAAAATATAAGTTACTTAATCATTATATGTTTGGTTTGACAAGATTCCTTAACTGAATTCTCTACCAAATAGATAAGTGATGAGAGTTATCGCAGAAACAAGATCTCATATTATAACATCTTCTTAAATTGTTGTCCTTTTATGAATCTCTGGTTGAAATGCGATACGCTCATTTCTGATATGAAAGATATGAAAGCATTGCAGCGTAAAACACTGACTGACTTCAAGTAGCTTCTGCGATTATAACCAGATGCTGTTCCATTTGTCTATCCATTAATTCAGCCTGTCTCGAGTCCTGGCTCGGGCTCCCGTTCTAATCCTTTGGCTTCTTATTGCCCGCCCCCAAAAAAGGCAGTATTAGAGTACTTAAGCAATTAACAATCAACCCTATAATGAACTCAAGATGTTAACTCAGCATGATAATATCAAACCTCAATCAATGCAGAAATGTATTATTTAATCTGAATAAATCCGGTAGTTTTTTTTTTTTTTCTTCTAACAGGCTAGTAAATATTTTCTCGGTAAGGACTGTGAAACGGGAGTATGTAAAATAAAGAGAAAGGAAAAAGAAAGAATAACATTTCTGTCTAGTAGGAAGCGACCAGCCTTTGTAAAGCTACCTACCAACAGCAATAGCATACAGGTGAAATTCAAAAATCTCTTTAATGAAAGCTTTATAATGTCACATAAAGTATAGTAAAGTAAAATGACTAGACTTCACATAGCAAGCAAAGCTAAAGTACAGCCTGTTATCTGTTCTTCTAACACCCTTCCAAGTAGCACCCTAAAGGGTTCTTTGATTTGTACTTCTCCAGGAACCCTAGAACAGAGGAGTTCCCTAAGTAGAACCCCTTTAGAAAGCTGTTCATCATCCAGAGAACCTTTTTTTAGGAGTGTACAGAGCAGTGTTACAGCTAAGGATGTATGTCAAGGGGGCACAGTGGGTTAGCGGTTAGCATTTTTGCCTCGCACCTTTGGGGTTGGGGGTTTGAATCCTCCCTCCACTCTGTTTATGTGGAATTTGTATGTTCTCCCCGTCCTTCAGAGTCGGGGATACATACAATATCCATCCATCCATCCATCTTCTATACCGCTTATCCTCTTCAGGGTCATGGGGGAACCTGGAGCCTATCCCAGGGAGCATCGGGCACAAGGCGGGGTACACCCTGGACAGGGTGCCAATCCATCGCAGGGCACAATCACATACACATTCACACACCCATTCATACACTACGGACACTTTGGACATGCCAATCAGCCTACCACGCATGTCTTTGGACCGGGGGAGGAAACCGGAGTACCCGGAGGAAACCCCCGCAGCACGGGGAGAACATGCAAACTCCACACACGTACAGGGCCACGGCGGGAATCGAACCCCCGACCCTGGAGGTGTGAGGCGAACGTGCTAACCACTCGTACCAAAGCAAAGATGGAGGAGCGCCACCAATTTAAAACATGTGTGTGTGTCCGAGCAAACACTGGTTTACTTTCTTTCTGTTACTGTTATGTATAGTTCTGATCCTGTAAAGATGTAAATTATCTAGTAACTGTGTGTTTGTCACGTTGAGTAATTACGTATGCAGTCTGCCATATCAAGAATGGCCATATATAGTACAGATGATCATCACCACCACCACCACCACCACCACCATCATCATCATCATCAGTAAACTGTATCCTGATCAGGGTTGCAGTGGATCCGGAGCATGTCCTGGCATGAGCCAAGAATACACCCTCGTTAGGACACCAATAATCTATCACAGGGCACCATTCACACATTCATTCACACTTAGGAGCAATTTGGCTTAGCCAACCCACCTACTGGCATTTTGATAGGTGGGAGGAAACTGGAAATCCCAGAGAACATGTACAGAAATTCCACACGCGGTAACCCCAGCTCAGAATCGAACTGGGGATCCTTGAACTGTGAGGTCTCACCCCTACTGTAAATCAGTAGTTGTCTATGAAAATGGGATCCATGAAGAATAGCCAAGGGGTTAGTGATTTAAAAAAAAAAAATTTAGTTATCACAAACCACATCGATCAACCGTATAATATTTATTATGGGCATTATTTATTATAAATGAATAAACAATGTCAACTTGAATCTAATGTCAATGGACAGTGCAGCAGTTAAAAAGCTCCAGGTCTCTGTAAAAAAAGGTTTTGTAAATGGATTATTTCCATCAGATAAATGTGTTCTGAGAGCGTCTGTTAGATTTATCTGACTGATAATGAGGTCCCTGAATCCAACAGGCTTGAGAAAGGTAATGTAATGCATTTTTCTGCATGCCTGGTTTAAGGAACGTGCATATTAGAAAAATTACAGCAATCAGGTATTTTCTGAGGTTAAAAGGACTCATTAATGTTATTGGTGTCATGGGTCTGTTCGGGGCCATCGTTATACAAAACGACCGCATCCCTTGACACCAACCTCCACCTCCAGTTACAAATGATCTTTAAAAGACTCGTGTTCAGTCTTAATAATTGCGGCAAACACAGCTGGTGTTTGGAAAGAAATGTACTCGGATCCCAGTATTCATATCGTCAGGATTCTGCTCAGCTATCCTCTTGTCATCTTTACCTGAAGTGTACTGATTAAACACTTCTGTTTTAACTCAGAGAAAACATGGACCACTTACTTATCCAGGACGAAGTAGAGGTCAAAACCTCCATAGCAGGATGGCGATGCTACTCTTTTATCTGGAGATAAACCCACATTCCCATCAGCAATCCACACCAGCAAGAAACACAGCAATAGCACTATCCACCAGCCCTTCCACTTAGTGTGAGCCATGGTCTTGATGCAACAAAACAATAGATGACCACCAAAGGAAAACTCAAACCATAAGTCCCAAACTGTCTGAGAACGACGTCTTCTTCTTCGCTGCAGGTACTCCACTCTGCAATCTGTGACCGGGTTAAACCATCCTTGAAAATAGTTTTGCTTGTCGTTAAAGTTCCAGAAGCATTTATGGATGAGTAACAGATTAGGGAAGAAAAAAAAAAAAAAAACAGAGCACCAATTTAACAGAAGGTGTTTGGGTCCAGGAAGGTGAGCTGAGATGAACCGTTATTTAATTTCATTACTTGGGGAAAAAAAACAAAAAACTTTTTGCATGCACAGATGCACACATGTAAACACAGACATGCACTGTACGGAATCAAGCACCTCACTGACCCAGATACTCTATTCAACATTACTAGGAGAGAGAGGAGTAAGGGGAGGGAGTGTGTGTATGATTGTTCATCACTGTCTTTCAGTCTTTAGCCCCACATTTTCCATCCTCTTTCCAAAAACAAAAGTTTAGGCACAAAAATGTGAATGCACAGGCAGTGAAGAGATAGTGCCACCTAATGCCAGAGAGCAGCAATGACTGATGATCAAGTGACAATATACGGTGTGTGTGTGTGTGTGTGTGTGTGTGTGTGTGTGTGTGTGTGTACTTTTACCCATCAACCCACCCAAATGGCATGAATCAAATGGGAAAAACCCACCAGTACTATTTTCTTCAGCACAGGTTTTTAATGATATAAAAAATCAAATGAAAAATTAATTAAATGAATATTGTGTATTTCAAATTATTTATTCAAGCTTCACTTTTCAGCTGTATATATATATGCAGTACTGTGCAAAAGTTTTAGACACCCTATTTATTCAGTACAATTTTTGTTATAGATTTTTATTTGATGACTTCTTCATTATCAAAAACATTTTTGGATTCCCAAACATTCGTTTTCTAGCACAAAATTAAATGTATATGCCATTAAAGAAAGCAGCAGATTACATAAGAGACACTTTTCAGACAAAAAAACACAATGAACACTGCTGGGTTTCGCTGCAAAAATAAGAAGCGAAGAACCGTGACTGGTTCTGCAAGACGCTCAATAAAACATACAGCTCATTTCCTTATAAAACTGCTCTAATTGTACCGGAGACTAGTATTTTAATTTAAAAAATTTTTTAAAAAATTTTTGCCACACTAAATATTGACTTTGTTTCATTTACTACTGTTTACTGCAATTTACGGTATTTTTTAAATGTAGAAACATTTAATTTAGTTATTTTGAAGGCAATGGTGGCTTAGTGGTTAGCATGTTCGCCTTGCACCTCCATGTTCAGGGGTTTGATTCCCACCGTGGCCCTGTGTGTGCGGAGTTTGCATGTTCTCCCTGTGCTGTGGGGGTTTCCTCTGGGTACTCTGGTTTCCTCCCCCAGTCCAAAGACATGCATGGTAGGCATGTCCAAAGTGTCCGTAGTGGGTGTGTGAATGTGTATGTGATTGTGCTCTGTGATGGCAGGGTGTACCCCGTCTTTTGCCCGATGCTCCCTGGGATAGGCTCCAGGTTTCCCCGTGACCCTGAAAAGGATAAGCGGTATAGACGATGGATGGATGGATGGATGGATGGATTTTGAAGGCATCGTTGCTCTACAGCATTTCTTTGCATGTGCCTAAAACTTGTACGGTTCTCTCTCTCTCTCTCTCTCTCTCTCTCTCTCTCTCTCTCTCTCTCTATATATATATATATATATATATATATATATATATATATATTAGGCAGCAAGTGAACAGTCAGTTCTCGAAGTTGATGTGTTGGAAGCAGGAAAAATGGGCAAGCGTTAGTATCTGAGTGAGGGCCAATTGTATTATTATTAGTATTATTATTGTTTTCCATCCACCCATCCATCCATTTTCTATACCGCTCATCCGACACAGGTTCACAGGGGAGCCTGGAGCCTATCCCAGGGAACTCGGGGCACATGGCGGGGGCACTCTGGACGGGGTGCGAAACCACCGCAGGGCGTAATCACATACACATTCACACACCCATCAGCCTGCAACGCATGTCTTTGGACTGGGGGAGGAAACCGGAGTACCCGGAGGAAACCCCCACAGCACAGAGAGAACATGCAAACTCCGCACACGCAGGGCAGCGGCGGGAATCGAAGAGGCAAACGTGCTAACCGTTAAGCCGCGTGCACCCAACATTATTATTATTATTATTATTATTATTATTATTGCAGGGTCTTTTATCCAAAGCCACTTATTTAAGTGAAGCTCAATCCTAAAAAATTAAGTTGTCAAAGAAGCTCACAGTGAAAAGTTGGATGTAAACATGCAGTGTGAGGGTGTTTATGTGCTCTGAGAAGAGCTCAGCATTCCCTGGTTCATGAATACTGTAAGAGAATCATATGCAGTGCAAATAATGCTGGCCAGCTTAATCCACCACTTCTGTTAATATAGAACCCTCAGTCTGTTTAAAAAAAAGTACTATACAAGTGTTTTGTGTAATGCTTTATTGTACAATCAGACTTCTAAAACTACACATCGAAAGACTCACAGTCTACCTCCGAATTATTATTACTATTATTATTGCACTATTATTCATGCCCTTATATGACATTCTGTATGCATTGATTGTGAAACTTCGGTCACGTCAACATTAACTCTTCGTGACTTTACATTCAACTGCTGGGTTGTTGTTAATCACGTTATATTTGCATGTTTTGTAATCTTTTTGCAGGGTGCAGCCAGGGGTCACAGATTTTGGAAATCTGGAAAATAAATAGATAAATAATTCAATTAGTATATTTTAGACATGTCAAAAAACATGGTTTGTGCTAAATGATTTGTGTTACTGCATTTACATATACATATATATATATATTTTTTTTTAAGTATGAGAAATTTGGTCCATGGTGTGCTGCTGTTGTGTGTATTTACTCGGGACAGCAGATCATGTATCCAGAGCTGCAAGTGCATTTAATACAGTAGCGGTTTGTCCAGGTGGATCCTTGCGGGTGCCACGAATTATCCAAGTAATCCCGACACTTATCAGCTAGCAAAAGGTAAAAGTGTAAGTAAGTATAATTGTGATGTGTGTGCATGCGTGTGTGTGTGTGTGTGTGCGTGTGTGTGTGTGTGTGTACCTTTGCCACCGGTGTTCATCAACGAGCAGGCATGAATCAGGGGAATAAGACCAAACAGGACAAAACCCACCACTACTGTCTTCTTCAGCACAGCCTTTTTAAAAGAAAAGAAAAAAAAAAAATCAAAGAAAAAAAATTACTTGTAGAAAAATCTTTCTAAATCTTGATCAGATCTTCACCTTATGTCAATCATTTATACATATTATTTACTTTGACACAACTATCTAGATCTTAGTAAACGTTTTACATAAATCTACCCTTAATAAAACCGACCCAGAATAAATCTGCTCTTCATGCTCCTTTGAAGAGAAGGGTGAGAAGGGTGGAGAAGATCAAACCAGTAGTGTAGTAAATTGTTACATTTAATACATATTAAAATGTTCACTTGTGCATTGTTTATTCAGTTACAGTATGCTCTAAACGAATTTTCGAACCATGGTCAGAGTTACAGATTTACGTCTGGGTGATTTGCAGTGCGAGGATGGACTTTCCATATTTCTCTGTGTTGAACCATTGAGGTTCGTCATCATCATCATCATCATCATCATCATCCAACCCGAAATGTTTGAAACAGGAAGTGCAGACCTCTTGTTAGTCATAATGCCATTTATAATACTGAAACCCGTTACGCAGTCCGCTGTGCTGATAGAAAAGGTCTGCGTTCAGTCCTTAAAGGGTTTCAAATTTTGACATTTAGTTCTGGGAGATTCGATTATGTCTCTCATTCCCCTATTGGCCTGGTCAGAGCACAAATGAAGAACCTCTGCTTCAGCATAAAGAATACCAGGCTCCATAAAGATGGCCAGCTGCTTGTGTCCAGAATGCTCAGATTTTTGAGAAATTAGGCTTTTCAAAAATTCCTCAGCGTTGATTTTAGGGTTTGATTTCAAGTGTACATCTTTGAGTACGCCACAATCTTTTGCCTCAAGGGTGTCTGAAAGTGTCTCCCCTGGCTAAAATAGGTGCCGGTACTCCCCTTTGCATGTTGGCAATGTATCTATCCTGTATATTAGGGCTGGGTATTGCTGACTAGCTCATATACAGGTCCTATTACGATTCATCGCAATATAGAACAAAGCATCGTATCCTTTTCATATATTACATCAAGATTGTTGCTGCCCAATAGCAATTCTGAAGTCGCTTTACTGTTTAAATGTAATAAAAGTGCCCGTTTGATTTATGGAGGACTAGATAAAGGAAGTGTATTTTTGGAATTGTTACATTTCATCGTCTGATTTTTGTAAAGCCAGTACTAAAAATTGCGATAGATAGATAGATAGATAGATAGATAGAGAAATATATTGCAATGCACAGCAATATGATCAATTGATTGTGATAAGTGTAAAGCAGCTGTAAATTATGATTGTGTAAAGCAGCTCAAGAGAAAAAGTGAATACACGAGTTCAGTGTCAGTCAAAGAGAGTAGAATCAGTCCCGGAGAGAACTGAATACACTTTCAAGCCCACTTGAAGCACTTTTGTTCATTTTACCTGACTGCTTCAGCAAGACAATGTCGTCGATGACGGAGGGTTGACAGCGGTCGTCAGGTACCAATTACAGCAAAGAATCGTGAGTTTTACCAAAAAACCCCCCAAAAAAGCTAACATAAGAGTAGATTAAGGACTTATGAAACAGTAAAACAAGTAAGTATACGCTAATATCGATCCTTAGAAGTCGTTATACACACACAGCCCAGGGGAAAAAGCAAGAATACAGCATATACATGCGTACAGCCCTGACTACACCACTGGACCAAACAAAACAAAACATTTTATTGGTCCGTCTTACATACTTTGCACACAATTAATTAAAGGACGATCTACAAACCTCAACAGCCTGTTTAGAAACAGTAGACGGGCTGGTTCATGACAGTGACATAACTGTCAATTAAATGAAGAACCCGCAGCACCAAAAGCGGTCACGATAACATTGGAAAGTAAACTTACCATGTCTGCAAGTTGGGATATTTTCAGTGTTGTAAACTCTGCAACCAGACGCAAGTGCAGCAAGAGGGGCTGGGTTAATTATAACATCCTACACACTGATGGTTTAAATTGCATGTAAATATTATAACAATCCCCATGTGTCAATCCCAATCATTCAGGCTATTTACACTGTATATTTATTCAGGCTATTCACAAATATGGGCACATTAACTGCCCACATGATGGGGACATGAAGTAAAAAAGAGCAAACAGACCTGAAGCAAGTGTCACACAGCTTGAGAATCAAACAATAGACATTAGGTACTATCTGAAGAGTATAGAGAAACATACAGGATGTGTATACTATATATACTGTTACAGTAGGAATAAAAACAAAATTCAAATTGTACATGTATGAGCTGTGTTAAATATTAAGAATTATTATTATGAGGTGTTTCTTCGGAGGATTTTGTTCTTCTCAGAACTCAAGCTATGTACCTGAATGAATAAGTGATCTGAACAGAACCAAGTTAGTTCAATTTGCTGAATAGTATCCAAACAATTTAACTCAAAAGTACCGCATAATTTCCAGTCTGTTTCTGAAAGAACGAGGAGCTTATTTAGTGGCTCCCAGGCTTGTGCTCCAGAGACTTGGCAGGTAATACTGGCAATAGCATACAGTATGACAGACAATGTGCCTTCTGTGTGTGGATTTAAGGATAATTACATCTGTATCTAATCGCACACACATTGTACACTCTACGATTTTTGGCCAGATTTTGCTGTCACAGAAAATACACATCATAAAGAATTCTTTAGTCATGAGTTGAGGTTGGCAGTCTTAGTGTGACGTGACGCATAAGGTGACATGCTCACTCACAGCCAATTTAATGCTTGAATTTCGTGGGAAATATACCGTAGGAACCGTGAGAACATACAATATTTGGTACGGAAAAATCTTCCGTAATGTCTTCCTCCTCACCATCTGTCTCATTTACAAATCAAACCACAGAAAACTGCAGTCATTTGGTGTTAATACAGTAATGTTTCTGTCATGACGTTTTGCAAAATGAGGCTTCTTGCCAAATGATCAATCAATCACTTACACTTTAATTCTTAAGAATCACTTTCCAAAGGCACTACATGAAAGTGGCCGTTTCTTGGTATCCACTCTACATTGTTTGCCACTGTCCAAATCCGTATTATCAACAAAAAAAAAATAGGACAAACTTATGTATTGTATGTATATGTGTGCACATATATATTAATATTGGCATCCTTTGTAAATATGAGCAAAGACGGCTGTGAAAAATTCTCTTTATTGTTCGAAAAATTCACAAAAATACTCTGCTCTCGGGGATATCAAACAATTGCAAACAAAACACAGGTTTATTGACCAAAAAAAAAACCAACACCTTTGTTAAATATAGGTGTGCAACAAATATTGGCACACTTTTAGTCAATATTTTGTGTTACCTCCTTTTGCCAAGATAACAGTTTCTCCTATAATGCCTGAGGAGGTTGGAGAAGACATGGGAAGGGATCTGAGACCGTTCCTCCATACAGAATCTCTCCAGATCCTTCACATTTCGAGGTCCATGCTAGTGGACTCTCCTCTTAAGTTCACTCCACAGGTTTTCTATGGGTTTCGAGTCAGGGAACTGGGATGGTCATGGCAGGATCTTGATTTTGTGGTCAGTAAACCATTTTTGTGTTGATTTTGATGTATGTTTTGGATCATTGTCCTGCTGGAAGATCCAACCACGGCCCATTTTAAGCTTTCTGGCAGAGGCAGTCAGGTTTTCATTTAATATGTGTAGATATTTGATAGAGTCCATGATGCCATGTATCCTAACAAAATGTCCAGGTCATCTGGCAGAAAAACAGCCCCAAAACATTAAGATCCACCTCCATATTTAACTGTGAGCCTGAGGTACTTTTCCATATGGCTACCTCTCTGTGTGCACCAAAACCACCTCTGGTGTTTATTACCAAAAAGCTCTATTTTTGTTTCATCTGAGTATAGAACCACTTAAAAGACCTTAGCGTATTAGAAATAAATGTAAAATCTTTAGTTTTGAAGGCCAATAAAAATTCAGCAATCCCCTCCTTGAACCCTGACAACCTACAGTTCATGCACCCAGTGTGTACCAATGTATATAAAAAGACATAGGTAGGCAATCACTTTGGTTCTATCCTGAGGGTCTTTTACCTAGATTAGCTCATAAGTAACCAAAATCCCTACTAGCTTTGATGTGCCCTGTTATGTCCCCACCACTGTTAAAATATTTTATATAATACTTTGGTTTGTTCAAAGTATTGCAGCATAGTGGTATGATCATGTTGTTCAAGTCTGATAAACGGCTATAAAATTAGGAACCTACTTCCATAAACAAACAATACTCAGAGAGTGCGCGAGGACAAGCTGAAAATGTTCGCCTCATTTGGTGTAACCGAATTGGCTGGTTCCATTTGCATTGTGTGAATGTAGATTTATTCAGGATATGTACAATTATGCGTGTAGACACGAGGGAAATAGAGCTAACAGAGTGTCACACATCTTGTTTAGAGCTAAAACAGACAGGGTATGTACACTTACTTTTCTTCAGTCAAAAAAATAAATTGCTAATAATAATTGTAAGTATTGTCTTAAATTGTGTTGAAGAAGGAAAACAACAGTCACATGTTGTTCATGCTGTTATTTAGCACATTTACAGTGTGCGCATCCTACGAGATACGGTGCCATATTGAGGGAAGAAAAAGGGTTCATCCAAAATATTGACTTAGTTTATTCTGTTCATATTTCTTTATTTCCGCTCTCTTACTTGCTGTAAAATGTTGTCCTTTTCATGATTGTCTTTCTTTTCCCGTCATATCCTTAGCTTTTTCCTTCATTTTCTTAATAAATTCTAGGTGGTCGCTGCCCAGCGAACACTTTCTTTTCCACGTGTTTAGTCACGTTTACAAACAAACAAACAAACAGACAAATTGAATGCTTCAGTAATGCTTTATTGTTAATTGAGTCGATTAATCGAAATTTATCCACACAGTGACTCCGATCTGTCACTGTAATTCTCCAGATTCATTTTCTCATGCTGGCACGCTCAGCTCACACGCATTTCTCAGCTCACACGCTGGCACTGTCCGGATCCATCTCGTATTCTGAAAATAAATATATAAGTAAACAAACAATTTAACAAAAAAACAAAAAACAAAAAACAGTCATACAAATGACTAAAAATGTTGGATAAATTCTGGCCTGCTTTGGTCAGGCTGTTACAACCTCTACCCTCTTATTTACTCTTATTTACCCTCTGTACGTCATATACATGCCTTTTTACGTTCTTTACACAAGTAGGAAAAAAGGGATGTAGATGAATTAAACTACCAGTATGACTCCAAAAACAATGCTACACCTCTCTAGCTAATCCAAACAGAAGAAAAAGATGCCCAAAAGAATGACGGCTCATCCCTACACACATCCAAATCGTGAGAATAAACTACACAGCCATTCAAGCTGGGTATACACAGTATGTTTTTAGGCCCAATTTTACGATCATACATGCGCTTTCCCAATAGTAAATTCTCAAATGGTGCTGCAAGCAGTTTTTCACATTGTGTACATCTTGTGCTTGTATGGTCAGTGTCGTGTGAACTTACCCTGGACAGCAGATGGAAGTTCCATAGTTGCATCTGCAAAACTGGCATGCGCTGTTAACCCATTTCGCTCCCTTTGTGTACGTTTTCTTATCTACAGCATCATAACAAGTCACCCAGCCTGAAAAAAGGGCAAATGTTATGGAAATACAATCCGAATGGACAAAACCACAACATGAGATCGGCGTGTGTTAATTTACCCTGCTTCTGACTTATGCATTCAGCGGCATTGGTCACGGAAATGACCACAAACAGGGCAAAACACACGAGCACTGCCTTCTTCATCATGGACTGTCCAATAAAACAAGTAAATAAACAAATTAGCATGACATATATGTATCATAATGGTTGGTTAAATGCTACACTAATGCTTTAATGCATGCGTTATAATGCTTTAAAAAGGATATGTTTCAGAATTTCGAAATATTAACCACTGGAGAAAACATGATTAACTGCATGTGCATCAGGAAATTTGTCAGAATCAATGGTAGTCCAAAGAAGTGAACATTTATAGTGCATCCTAGCATAATAGCAAAAATGTAACTGGGGAATAATCCCAATAATTTTGGAATGCAAACTCACTGTGTTTCCAAGTTAAGTCTGGATGATCTGGTGTTCCAAAATATGCCACCAGCAGATAAGGCTGTGTTTTAAAAAGAGCAAAAAGGGGTGGGACATCCACGCCCATATGACTTCATAAACTATCATCACTATGGCAATATTCCAGTTATATAATCTTGTTTAAATAAGAAATTGGTCATTGTTTGCCTATCCTCCTGAGACCCAAGGAAAAAAATGGTCATCTAATTTTTTTTTTGTTTTGTTTGATTTCCTACCTATTTTGGGTTAAAAAAAAAAAAAAAAAAATTCTACAATTTAGACTTTTTTTAATTTTATTTTTATTTTTTATTTTACAGCATGTCCAGTGTAGTGGACCACAAGACCATTTTAGTTTGAAAAGACAGCCAAACTCAGAATATAAAAAAATGAACAGATTATGGCTGTAGAGTGATATTAATCCAAGAATAAATTCAATTAAAAAAAAAGAAAAAAAAAAAATATATATATATATATATATATATATATATATATATATATATATATATATATATATATATATATATATATATATATAAAATAAATGCTCAGTCTGGATTGTTTCTCTTGCTTGTTATTGCAAGGATGATAGTATATTTTCTATTAAAATTGAACACAGAGTCATTATATAGTGCCCTCCATTAATATTGGCACCTTTTGGTAAATATGAGCAAAGAAAGCTGTGAAAAATTGTCTTTATAGTTTAACCTTTTGATCTTTTGTTTAAAAGATTCACAAAAATACTCAAACAATTTGGAAACAAAACAGGTTTATAAAAAAATTATATCTTTGTTAAATATGTGTGTGTGTGTGTGTGTGTGTGTGTGTGTGTGTGTGTGTGTGTGTGCATTATTGGCACCCTTTGCCAAGATAACAGCTCTCCTATAATGCCTATATATAATAGTCCCATAATAGTCTTCTCCTATAACGCCTGATGAGGTTGGAGAAGACATGGAAAGGGATCTGAGACCGTTCCTCCATACAGAATCTCTCCAGATCCTTCAAATTTTAAAGTTTTAAAATTTTAAAACACAATTTTACCAATTTAGCGTTTTAGAATTGTAAAGTGCGTACGCTTTGTCACTGTGTCTCTCTGGTAAAGTTTGATAAACGTCTATGAAATTAGAAACCTACTTCCATAAACAAACAATAATCAGAGAGTACACTAGGACGGGCTGAAACTGTTCACCTCATTTGGTGTAACCGAATTTGCTGGTTCTATTTGCATTGTGCGAATGTAGATTTATTCAGGATATTGTCGTGGAAATTAGACAACACTCGTCCTCTGAGCTGAAAAGGTTTATTACAGAAGGATGAGTACAGGATAGAAGAATGCAGGATAGAAGAATGAGAGCGCTCTGGGGCGCCTGTGCTGAACATCTAGTAGATATATAAAGCGCAGGACACGATACACTTCTATGTACCGATAAGGAGCCGTTAGAGGCAGTTCAAACAGGCTTTGTTTCAGGGTCAAACCCTTAACAGAAAACAGAAAAACCTGTTTGTGCCTCTGTAAGCAAATGAACATTCTGTACTAATCTAAATGACATGATATGGCCTTCTTAGGCGTTATCCTCTGATGAACATGAACAGAACGAGAGCAAAATTATTACAGCAAAATTATTACAAAGTAAAAAGACACTGGAAAACGGGACAAGAGAAGAATTTACAGCAGTGAAGAGATCCTTGGACTTCACCTGCACAACATTCACATGTGGATGTCAAAGAGACAGAGACCACAGAAAGAATCTGATTGGGTATCTGATCAAGTAAAAAAAGAATGCGGGGAGGTTAGGATATTACTGGGATCGACGTCTTTATGTGAAACGAATGAAGCGAGTTAAATATCTTTATTTAACACTGAAGTAGAAAAGCACAATTCATTAAAATTAGCTTAATATGACGAAGCAGTCACACTCCAGTGTTCTCCCAAGCGCAAACAAATTACAGAGTCCAGCTAACCAGTGGCAGATACCAACACAACCTCCTCCAGTCCAGCTCACACGCCTCACAAGCACACACGTGAAATCAAGCATGCATGCCACGTCACGCCAGAAACACCAACACCACAACGGTGAGAAGAAGGGGAGCAAGCCGTCTGCTCTGGGTCTCGACTCCTAAGAAAGAGGAAAGAAGGTCAGTCATAATCCCATCTCTCTCTCTCTCTCTCTCTCTCTCTCTCTCTCTCTCTCACACACACACACACACAAAAGAGGTCACAATTCAAAATACTGATACAAAAATGAATCCAAAGAAAATAAGAAGAATGACTCACAACATTAGTTACAAATAAGCCCAGACGCTGAATAATATGCCCAGCTAGTATTTACCACCCCAGACGTAGTCTAGACACACATCAGCTACCAACAAAAAGGTATTCATAAAGGGGATTCCACACGCCATATTTGCACAAAACTGGCAGAAAATTTTAAGAAAGAAGTGGGGCGTGAAGGACCCAAACAAAACAAAGCAAAAAAAAAAATTAACAGAAGAACCCAAACAGACTGTAAAATGCAACACAAAACAAACAAACCCAACAAACAAAATAAACAAATTACATGTATAGAGTTATTTAGGACACTACCTTCATGTGGCTACGACAACCATAGTGCTATTAGCATTTCAAGGCTACTAACTTACCCGTACAAACGACGGACACCAGCACGCCAATAATACTGCGAACCTGGAAGGGAGCAGGGGAGGTGCCAGGGAACAGCTGCCTAAAAAATCTCATCAATAAGTGTGCACGTGTGACCACCCAATACTTTTCAGACACACTGTGGCCAGGTGGCCATGAAGTACTCCCTACCATTGAGGTGACTTTCTCAAAACCTAGAGCCAGTTTCCATTGCAAAGGTCTAGCCCATTAAGAGTGTCAGTCCACGCTGAATGAACGCACCACTTGAAAATAAAAAATAGTCATGGGAATCTACTAGACAAATACGTGCTGAATATATTTACCCTCCACAGTGTGATACTGATCTGAACAGGATGCCAGATTTAATTATCGTACAAATTTGTCACACCTTTACAATCAAGAAAATGTCAAATAGAACAACGCTTCAGGCTTTATTTGAGGAATTGTAGGGGAAAGAAAAATTTTGGCACAGAGTCTGAGCTTTTCCTCAGAGACAACAAATTTCCAGGACAAATGTTAGCGTAACAGTTTTATCAAATTCAACACGCAAGGCCATAAAAAAAATAATAATAAGGAAAATATGAAGTACGGAATAAAACATGGCTCCTCTTGATTGGATTGAAACCTGCACCCACACCGGCCCTTTGCGGATAACCAGGACACCCCTGGTTTATACAGTAAGCAGATGTTTATTTAACATTTATGGAAGGAGTCTCCAGTGTCAGCACTATGTAATAGATAGTAAGTTTTATGCCACGTGAAAGTCTAGACAGGAATTTGCACTTTCTGGATTCTCTGTAACATGACAAGCTGCATTTTTCCCCCTCTTATCACTCTTATGAGACAATGTAAACAATAACAGGAACTAACTTTTTTTATGGACGTTCCACAACATTAAATGTAACTTTAAATGGATTAAATGTATAGTGTTTCATTTTTCAAAAAAGTGTTATTGTTGGTATAAGAGGAATAAAACATGTTCTTAGAGCAAATTAGTCATGTTGGGCGGCATCACACCAAACCAGTAATGATTATTTTCCTATAAAAGCATGCCCCCAAGTGTATTTATATAACAACTATATACAGTGCATCCGGAAAGTATTCACAGCGCTTCACTTTTCCCACATTTTGTTATGTTACAGCCTTATTCCAAAATGGATTGAATTCATTAGTTGCTTGAAATCTTTGCAAATTTATTAAAAATGAAAAACAAAAAAAGCACATGTACATAAGTATTCACAGCCTTTGCCATGACACTCAAAATTGAGCTCAGGTGCATCCTGTTTCCACTGATCAGCCTTGAGATGTTTCTACAGCTTGATTGGAGTCCACCTCAGTGTCCAGGTTTTATGTGATGCTGATCCGTTATCCTCAGTGTTGTGGAAATCCAGTCCGGGTTTTATGTGACACTGATCCGTTATCCTCAGCGTTGTGGAAATCCGGTCCAGGTTTTATGTGACGCTTACCCGGTATCCGCAGTGTTGTGGAATTCCGGTCCGGGTTTTATGTGACGCTGATCCGTTATCCTCAGTGTTGTGGAATGCCGGTCTAGGTTTTATGTGACTCTAATCCGTTATCCTCAGTGTTGTAGAAATCTGGTCCGGGTTTTAAGTTACGCTAATCTGTCATCTTCAGTGTTGTAGAAATCCGGTCCGAGTTTTATGTGATGTCAATCCGTTATCCTCAGTGTTGTGGAAATCCAATCCAGTCCGGGTTTTATTAATCCGTTATCCTCAGTGTTGTGGAAATTTAATCCAGTCCGGGTTTTATGTGACGCTTGTCAGTGTTGTGGAAATCTAATTCAGTCCGGGTTTTATGTGACGCTCATCAGTGTTGTGGAAATCCGGTCCGGGTTTTATGTGACACTGATCCGTTATCCTCAGTGTTGTGGAAATCCGGTCCAGGTTTTATGTGACGCTTACCCGGTATCCGCAGAGTTGTGGAATTCCGGTCCGGGTTTTATGTGACGCTGATCCGTTATCCTCAGTGTTGTGGAATGCCGGTCTAGGTTTTATGTGACTCTAATCCGTTATCCTCAGTGTTGTAGAAATCTGGTCCGGGTTTTATGTTACGCTAATCTGTCATCTTCAGTGTTGTAGAAATCCGGTCCGAGTTTTATGTGATGTCAATCCGTTGTCCTCAGTGTTGTGGAAATCCAATCCAGTCCGGGTTTTATTAATCCGTTATCCTCAGTGTTGTGGAAATTTAATCCAGTCCGGGTTTTATGTGACGCTTGTCAGTGTTGTGGAAATCTAATTCAGTCCGGGTTTTATGTGACGCTCATCAGTGTTGTGGAAATCCGGTCCGGGTTTTATGTGACGCTGATCCGTTATCCTCAGTGTTGTGGAAATCCGGTCCGGGTTTTATGTGACGCTAATCCGTTATCCTCAGTGTTGAGTAATCCAGTCCGGGTTTTATGTGACGCTAATCCGTTATCCTGTGTTGTGTAATCCAGTCCGGTTTTATGTGACGCGAATCCGTTATCCTCAGTGTTGAGTAATCCAGTCCGGGTTTTATGTGACGCTAATCCGTGTTGTGTAATCCAGTCCGGGTTTTATGTGACGCTAATCCGTTATCCTTAGTGTTGTGTAATCCAGTCCGGGTTTTATGTGACGCTAATCATTGCTTGTTTAATCCAGCCCGGGTTTTATGTGACGCTAATCCGTTATCCTCAATCTTGTGTAATCCAGTCCGGGTTTTATGTGACGCTAATCCGTTATCCTCAATCTTGTGTATTCCAGTCCGGGTTTTATGTGACGCTAATCAGTGTTGTGTATACCAGTCCGGGTTTTACGTGACGCTATTCCGTTATCCTCAGTGTTCTAGAATCCAGTCAGGGTTTTATGTGACGCTATTCCGTTATCCTCAGTGTTCTAGAATCCAGTCCGGGTTCTATGTTTCTCCGAACAGAGGCGCGGTAGCAAAACAAAAGCGAGGCGTCCATGAACATACCGCGAGGTTAACATTACTACATTTCCTTTTTAAAATCCGCCAATAGCTTCAGCTAGTTTATAACACATATATATAACTATTCTATCTGAAGGACGTGAGGAAAAAAACCCACAATGACCTGAAGACCCGCCTGTAGTGACAGCGGATTGGAAAAAGAGTAAGTATGCTAACCAAACTGTAGCTACATGCTAGCTAGCTAGCTAGCATACGCAGAGAGCCTGTTCTGGAGGTTTTTTGGGTGGTGAAATATTGATTTTGTTTGAAAATTGTCTTCAAAAGCAACGTGTTGACATTTTTTGAGCCTGAACGCGTCATGGTAAGCGACAGGTTAACGCGCGGCGAGTTTGGTTCAATCAGCGATATCGTGTAGTATCGCGATATTTCAGACTGACGGATTAAATGATAGCATGTGGGCAGTTAAAACTGACCTAGTTAACGCTTGTCGTTCTCATGAGATGATTTTCAACAGGAATGTGCATCATTATGGACTGGATACTGTCTTGTCAGTACTCTCATCTCATCATCCAAACCTAACCTCAGGAAAACTGTCAGGATCTTGTGACGTCACTGGAATCTCAACATCTGTCCCTGGAACTGTCCTTCTCAACTGATACGCTCATTACAACATCATTTTTTATCCACACAGGCCACTCAGGTGCTTGCTCAGTCCCTTATTGTATCAAGACTTGACTCTCTGCCTTTACACACCTATTCTTAGTCCGTGTACTCGAATACTCTTAGTACTCTTAAGCCAATTTCCCACTGCACGGTTCGCCTCGCCTCGACTCGACTGAACTCGTTTTATTTTCCGAGCTTGCTTTTCCACTGCAGTTTAGTGCCGCCTCAGCGTGGGTGCCGTCTTCCATCGTTTTCAATTAATAGAATATTAGCGTACGCAAAGTACAGAACCACTCATTAAGGAGAATCCTTACGCCTTTCTCAGTGCGTGGCTCACATTGAGTATCGGGTCGGCTCGCTTGGAACCTCGACCGAGGTGGTACTAAAAAGGTACCAGGTACTATCCACGGTGGAAAGCCCTCAAAAAGTTCCATGCAGTGGAAAAAGCGCCATTAGTCCATGACCTAGTGAACCAGTATGACGATGTTTTGATAGAGACTTCGAAGCACTTCTCTGAACGTACGTTCTCACACACACATCGGTTTCATCACTGCAAGTCGCCAGTCGCTGTACTATGAAGTCGCCAGTAGGCGTTCCTACTACTGGTTGCCATAGTGACATTTATCACTGGGTGGTGCAACTAACATTCCACTTTTGACAACAAACCAGTTTTCTTGCCGCTAAAATTGAACATTCTGTAGGGAGAGCGTTTGTATATAAAATAAAATTCACCAGTGTGTATATGCATCACATCCTACGAGAGGAAGAAGAAGAAGCGTGAGCTCTTTGCCATTGCGGCGACTGTCTAGATCCACTCGGGCAGCATGGTGGATCACTGATCAAGTCCGCTCTACTGTCTTCACTCTCATTGGAAGTCGCTGCACCAAGTCGCTCCAAATTTGCATAACGTTAAGCTTTTCTCGACGTTGTGACGTCGCTGGACACGCCCACATCTAGTCGCCAGCTCTCACTCGTGTCGCCGGCTGTCGCTGAAAGTTATCGGTCTCCAGCCGATTTTGTTGCTGTCTGTTGACATCATACGCTCATTTGCATATTCGTTTATTCATTTGCATATCAAAGTCATTACATGATTTTTTCAGTTCTTTAATTCAATTTTTTAAATATAAATTCGCAGATTTGAGTGTGTAAAATGAGGAATACCCATAATTATGGACTTGATACGATGTTGTCAGCACTCTTTTTACATGGAAAAGGAATACGTTTTCGAAGACACTTAATATATGATTGTACAGGATGGAACTAATCCAACTATTTGCTCGTTTCTGTAGTATTAACGTTTAACTGTGGTAGTAAATAGATGTAAGAGATGTTTATGTGTATCGTGTTTGATGGACGGATAAAAGCTGAATGCTCGGTCCTGACGCTGTGCCGCTCCTCTCTCCTCCGCAGCTCTGTCGATCTCATGTTCGCCCTGAATGCGCTCCGTTCTCGTGGGAACTTCGGCGCTCCCGTTTGTTATTAGAGAACCATGTACCGTGTCGGCGGAGAGCGGGACTTCCAGACGTCGGCTCGCCGCATGGGTACGTCGCTGCTCTTCCAGCTGTCGGTGCACGAGAGAGAACTGGACCTGGTGTTCCTGGACCACAGCTATGCCAAGCCCTGGAACGCCCACCCTGACGCCAGCAGTGCCCGGCCCACCCGCATGCTGTTCGTCACCCCGCGCCGTCAGCAGGACTCTTCTGTGTGAGTGACCTTTTTTGTTGTTGTTGTTGACATTTTAAAAGTCTGTTGTCTTTTTAGTGAATAAATGTGCATCATTAGAAGCTGTAGGTGTCTAATAGTGGTGAATTTGATGGTTTAAAACTTAACATCTAAGCAGAGCTCTTTAGATAATCGCATTAAAGAGTGTATAGAAACAATCAAGCCTCACAAGCGTCATACATGGGGCACATGTACTTTCAGGGAGTCTGAGATGTCCATCGATGTTGAGACAGTCACTCCCACACCCATGCCTCTCTACGACAACCACAAAGCCCGGAGCGTGATGAACGAGTGCGAACGTCACGTCCTGTTCGCTCGGACCGTCGCCGACGGACCGCTGCCTCCAGACGACTGGGAAGATCATATTAACAAGTAAGAACAACACATCGAGGTCTGCCTCGTTCTGCTTGTAGTATCCAGGATCCTTAATACTTGATTTTTGCGATCCAGGCGTGGTGTTTATATACGGCTCTAGTTTCTTGCAAATGTAACCGGAGTCTTGATAAAGCACAGCGGGGGCATGCTGAAAAGTAATCGGCGATTACCACCCTGAAGTTGATTATCTTTCAAATAACAGCACGTCCTGGAGCGTTTCATGCGCCACACTAATTCGCCATCTGTTTATCGTTACTTTTTGTTGAGTTTAACGCTTAATACAGAAATTTAAACCTTAAACAGACAAATCATTCATCAAATAATTCTTCACTGCAGTCATTGTATAGCAGTGTGTTGTATGAATACAGATCTCTTTATTAAGGCCACTGTTGATCTTTTTTTCTTTTAGGACTGGCTGGACAATGGCTCAAAACAAGCTGTTTAATAAAGTCTTGAAGGCGCTGCAGGCGGACAGACTGGCCAGGCTGGCTAATGAAAGTGTGAGTGATTTAAAAAACACTACAAATAACACAACAAAATTGGTCAGCGATAGTTTTTTATTTTGCCTCTAGAGGGCGCTCTTGTACTGTATAATGACAGTGGACCCTTCTCACCTGCTCCCTCTAGTGGAGAATAACCTTTTTTTTTTTTTTTTTTGCTATTGGTTATTTTATAGAAGGTCAATCATTCCAGACGTGTGGCCAAAATCCAAAAAAGTACTGATATGACCGGTTCAGATTCCCGAATCTCACACGCTAAAACTCTCCAATTTGATACCTCGGGATTTGGATCTTTTTCCTCTGTTTGAGACTTGAAACCTGCGCGTGTGTGTGTTCAATCCTCTGTCAGGTGTGTAATGAGCCCGTCCTGCGCAGGATCGCGGTGGATAAATGTGCCCGTAAGGTTCGGCACGCGCTGGCCAGCGTGAACTGGGATGCTAAGCTAACTCAGTGGCTACACAACACCCTGGTGGAGTCTCTGAGCCTGGCCCTGCTGGCCGCCTACCTGGACGTCCTGCAGACCCTGAAGAGCAAGGTGAAAACGCTTAACCGTTCTCCAGAGTGTCCTGAAGTCCACCTTAAAGACTTCGGTTCACTTAGCTTCTCTGTGATTCGTCAGGTTCCTTCTCTGATCGAGCGGATGCTGCCGGCGTCGTCCACTAAATCGGGTGCGGCGGGGGCCGAGGCGCTGTCTCTGCTCCTGAAGCGCCCCTGGGATCCGGCCGTGGGCGTGCTGTCCCAGAACAAACCGGTACGTGTAAAACGTCTAACGTAATTATTGAAAAAAAATTGGCTGCAGATTGATGTTTGTTCATTACGTTAATCCTTTGCCAAACGTTTGCATTCTGACGTGTGTGTGTGTGTGTGTATTCTGATTTATTTAGAGTAAACTTCCTGGTTCGCCTCTGATCCTGATTTGTCCATCAGGACCGACCGTGCCCACCTTCTCTACCTCCCGCAGAATGAGGTTCTGGCAATCACAGCTCTCCTGTTTAGGCAAGGCAAGTCTATTCTCACACACACACACGCCTCTCTCTGCCTCTCTATCACTTCATCTCTCTCTGTCTCTCTCCTGCTATCTGTCTGTATCTTTCTTTCTATCTCTTTCTTGTCTCTTTTTGCATCTGATTCTCTCTTTCTGTCTCTCTTTCTGTCTGTCTCGCTCCCTCTCTCTAACTCTTGTTATATCTCTGTCTCTCCATCGCTTTCTCTCTCTCTCTCTCTCTCTTTGCATCGGTTTCTCTCTCTCTCTCTCTCTCTATATATATATATATATATCTGTCTCTTTCTCTCTCTCTCTCAGTATATCTCTTTCTGTGTGTTTCTTTCTCTCTCTCTCTTTATATCTTTCTCTCTCTCTCTTTGCATCTGTTTCTCTCTCTGTGTATGTCTCTTTCTGTCACTCTCGTTCTGTTTGTTTCTCTCTCTCTCTTTATATCTTTCTGTCTCTCTCTGTGTCACTCTTGTTCTGTCTGTTTTTCTCTATCTCTCTCCCTCTCCCCAGTTCACATCGTCACCCACACTGATTTCCACCATTTGAATGAAATCAAAACTAAACGAGTAACACGACTTCTTTGCGTCAGGTCGTTCCCATAAGCACTCACGTGGGCAGCGGCGCTAACATCGGCATCAGTCAGTGCCTGGAGCACCTGATCGGCACCGTCCGGGGGAAAGTCATCGAGGTGAGAGTTTGCCCGGGTGGAGGTCTGATAGAGAGATCCCACAGTTCTGACTCATGAAGCACTACAGTTTAAGGCTGCTATTTGCTCACCTTGGAATAGGCTTCAGAAATGATCTGATTATTTGGTTTCAGGTTCACAGTCACTTCCCTCACAAGCCCATCATCCTGGTGGGCTGGAACGTGGGTGCGCTGATCGCTTGCCATGTAAGTCATTATAGAGACATGTTGCAGCTCGTGAAACTCTTAACGTGCTGTGTTTATATGAGCGCTGAGTCAAGATTGAGCGTTTGCGCTCAGTTTTTTCTGTGTCTGTGTGTGTAGGTGTCTCTCATGGAGCATGTGACGGCAGTCGTGTGTCTGGGGTTCCCTCTGCAAACAGTCAGCGGACCCAGAGGGGTAAATCCTACATGACGTCATCATCTAGCTGATTTAATCCTGCTATTCTTTACTGTTGTTCTTTCTGCTGCAGTGTGTTTACATCTAGGATGAGTGTAACATGTTTACTCTTACATTACATTTATGGCGTTTGGCAGACGCCGTTATCCAGAGCGACTTACATTTATCTCATTTATACATCTAAGCAGTTGAGGGTTAAGGGCCTTGCTCAAGGGCCCAACAGTGGTAGCTTGGCATTGCTGAGGCCTGTGCTCCTGACCTTCTGATCAGTAACCGAGAGTCTTTAACCACTGAGCCACCACTGCCCCATGCTGAGAACCATGCACTTTTATTTGTTCCCGCGCAGGACGTGGACGACCCGTTGTTGGACATGAAGACCCCTGTGCTGTTCGTGGTGGGCCAGAACGCGCTGCAGTGCGGCGCAGAGAACATGGAGGAGTTCAGGGAGAAGATCCGAGCAGACAACAGCATGGTGGTCGTAGGAGGGGCTGATGACAACCTCAGGTGTGTCCGCGCGTCAGGGTCGGAAATAGCGTTCGTTTAATCCTCAATGCTGAATTTATTTTGTGTTTTTAAAAAAATTTTTTTTATATATTATGCAATCTCCCCATTATAAGATTAAAACATTTCGCAGCTACTCATCTCAGAACCTTTTCTTCCACGTTGCAGAATCGGCTCCTCCAAGATGAAAGCCGAAGGCCTGACGCAGACGATGGTGGATCGCTGCATTCAGGTTCATGCCTCCCTTTTATATGTAAAAACACAGGAACCGACATTTAAAGCGTTTTAATGCCACGATGCGCCGTCAGCAACTTAATCTAAAATCTACAAGAGGTTCCTGCTCAGGCTGAGCAGATGTCTGATTTATTTATTTATTTCCAGGATGAGATCGTGGACTTCCTGACGGGAATTTTGATGCGAGCAGAAAGTCCCAGTCTCACCTCGGGGGAAACACGGGATCTGGACGCCGAGAAGAAAAAGAAACCACGGCGCGAGTTGCCCTTTGAGACAGAGAGGTCGCGACCGTCATCACCAGCCATCAGGGTTCCCATCTCCCCCTCGGGATCAGAGGTTAGATCATGAATTAGAGAAGAGTAGGACCGATGCTCTCTCACATGGAGTTTCAGTGGGTGTAATGATGGCGTGACCATATTGAAAGATTACGTTAATTTTTTTTTTTTTTTTTAAATGACGTAAAGTCAATAACTGCTAGGTGTTTATCATTTATCTACTCTGCGTTTATACAGAAGCGCTGTTCCACACCATGTGACTTGTGGCTTTGTTTTCTCGTCTACCGTTTCTGAATCAGACGTCCCTGTAGCCTTTGTAGTACTTTACGAGCCGGTTGGGAAAGAATAAAGAGAATACAGCTTTGTCGAATTAGACTTCAAGAAAAAGAAATACAAAAAGATTGTTGAATTATATTGTAAACAAATAACAAAAATTATTAAAGAATTTAACATCTTAAAACCAACAACTAGTAAACACTGCTGCGAGGGGGTTTCTAATACAGCTGCTGAGAGAGTGCCGTAATCCGTCTCTATATGATGGAAAGTCATGGGAAGGAAATACTGGATTTTTTTTTCACTGTTTGAGCGAATGTTTATACAAAAAGGAT
Source organism: Ictalurus furcatus (assembly GCF_023375685.1). Lineage (NCBI taxonomy): Eukaryota > Metazoa > Chordata > Actinopteri > Siluriformes > Ictaluridae > Ictalurus > Ictalurus furcatus. Next base: position 3,776,772 of record NC_071259.1, read on the forward strand.
ATTCGCTCTGGTCTCCCATCTACCTCTATAGACGTTTACCCTGCTATAGTTTACTTAAATCCAGAAATGGATGTATATGCGTGAACACAATCCGTTACAGCTGATGTATCGCGTAGCATGATGGATTAAAGTGACGTGCAGTTCTTAAAATTTGTTGGAAACGTCTTGAATATGGTCTTAACATGGCCTGTACCTGTTATACTGTCACTATAGGAACGATAACGTATTAGAACCAGCACATTAATATGAAACCCGCGATATGATTTGGAGTGGACATTATTGTCAGAGCGGCTGTTATAGAAAAATTCATCAACGCTTTCTAGATTCAAGGATATACGCGTTTTTCACCTCACCATTGGAAATAATACCATTATTTATTTATTTATTTATTTATTTATGTATGTATGTATGTAGGACATGTCCAGTGTGTGCAGCAGTCCCACAGCTAGTCCCAAACCCAAGACCAGCACTCTGTCTCCGGCCCAGAAGTCGAGCCTCATCACCGCCACCCAGCTCCTCAAAACACACATGCAGCGATCCGGAACCGTGCTCACACACAAACAAGCCCAAGGTGCGGAGAGGAAAAAAAAAACCATACACACAGATAAACACAGCATTAACTATACACACACAAACAGTGTCCGTTCACACAGACTCCTGCTGCATGGAGTGTGTGTGTGTTTGCATTGTTGAATTTTAGGTCTCTGTAATGAGCAGTAGATTAGTTATAAGCATTCAGTCACCTTTCCTGAGTTTCATTCCACCTCCCCATGGCTTGTATGCGGGAGTGTTTCCTTCTTTCCTGTCCTCTTTCTCTTTTCCCCCCTCCTTCATTCTGTGTGCCTTTGTCTTCCATCCACTGCAGCTCAGTTCGCTGCCTTTATGAAACAGAACATGCTGGTGAGGAAGAGTGTTCCTCCTGGCAGCCCCTCCTGTCTGTTTGGTGAGTACGTCTCCCTTCTCTCTCTCTCTCTCTCTCTCTCTCTCTCTCTCTCAGCATCACTCATCTAAACCTTTTCCTTCTTTCTCTTTTTATCCTTTTGAAATTCTAATCCTCAGGTTTGAAGAAACTTTCATGAAAAAAAAAAAGTAGTGAGAAAGGTTGTTGTCGGTTTCGTTTAATATACACTTACATACACTCGTTTAATATATACATCATCTATATCATTGGGTGACAGTGATTAGACGTTATAATACTGAGATCTGAGATGTAATAATCTTTAAACGCTTCATTTAAAATTGCTCATGCAGAGAAACTTGTCAAGTCTTTTTATCTGAATAGTAGTAAAAACCCACCCAGGGTTGGATTTCAGGTGTGTGTGCGTGCACGTCTCTCTGACCCTCTTCTGGCCCTGTTCTTTGTGTGCCACAGTGCCCGTGTCCGGCGAACAGGTGGAAAGTTTGGACCAGAACGAACAGCGGCTCCATTTGAAAAGGAGGCAGACGCCAAGTCCGACGATCCCTTCGAAACCGTCCAAACGGGCCAAGATCAAAGTCACCATCGTCTCCCACGGTGACGCAGCCGGTGCCATGGTGCCTTCCGGCATGCAGGAAGGTAAACGCACAGAAAGTGTTAATAATACCTTTTCTTTTCAATAAAATCAAGACTATTATGAGTAAAACAGGACAATTAAAAAAAATATAAGTAATTACATTAATTTAATGTGTTTTTTTTGTTGTTGTTTTGTTTTTTTACAATAGGAGCGTCTGGAAAGCCTCTTACGGTCACCATGGGCCAAACTGTATCAGGTGCCAAAGATCTTTCCGGGCTGTTGACGGCACAAAGGTTTGTACGTTTTTCAACTCGCCGACACGCACAGACACGGCTGATGTTGGCTCAGAACAGGAAATACAAACCAAGTCAATGCAGCTGTGTAGAGTTTTGTCTTTAACACCTGATTTTGTCATATTTATTTACCAATTGATGATTTAAATGCTTAAAACTCAAATTTACTGCTAATCAGAGCTGTATGAATGTCTGATCAACTTGTTTTTGCACAAGTTTGTGTGTTTTTGGACGTATTTCTGTTTCTCAACTGCAGAAATAGAGGTAGCGTTGCGATTTGCGTGCCCGGGACTGCTGGGTTTAACTGTCCGCAGTGATGCACCTCTACCAGTAGTGGGCGGAATGATGGCTAATTCAGTATACTAGTTATAATTTTTCATATTGATGGCCAAACACTGTGAATCTGTGTCTAGTGAGATGTACACTACCGGTCAAAAGTTTGTGGACGCGTGGCTGAAATGTTTCTCGTGGTCTTAAAAACCTTTTGATCTGAAGGTGTGTGATTAAACGTGTGAAATCGGTGTTTTAAATTAAAAATATAATCGTGCCGACGTCTTCATTTCTTTCATTAGAAAACTACCATTTTATTTACAAAAAAATCGTTTTTATGTTAAACGGACGACTCTGAGCGAAATATTCCGAAAAGCAGCCGATAAGAGTCCGGTGTAGGTGGGAACTCCTTTAATACTGTTTAAAAAGAGTCTCGGGGAGATTCCTCAAGAAATCGGTCGAGAAAACGCCACGGATACATTTCTGGAAATTCTAGGCGAAAAGGGCGTCTGCTTTGAAGATGCTAATTATTTGAAGATTCAGTTATTTTGATTTATTTAGGATTTGTTTCACAACATACTTCCCATAATTCCATTTGTGTTACTCCAGAGTTTTGGGGACTTTATTATTATTCTAAAATATAACATGTGCCGATTTGTAGGTCTGGAGCTTTGACTGATGTCTCTGGAGGGCTCGGCTCGGGCGGAGCTTCCTTTCACAGCCTGCAAGGCGGAGTCATTTCTGGCTCTTCTTCCACCCCAGTACAGGTCCAGACATCTGCACAAGGTAAAAAGGAGATACTGCAGAACCAAAAGTCCAGAGGGAGGAGCTGAAGCTGGAACTCCTCCTATCAGTTGAACTCTTAATCTCTATTCTTGAACCTTTAACAACACACTTATCCAACCTGAAACACACAGAGTTGTCTCCGCCCCCTGGGCTTGTAGTTCGACTCCAGCCAGGTAGGAAGAGCTAGGAAAAGGTCTGACCTCACCTCCTGGACTTTTGGTTCTGCAGTGAGGGGTATTTGGCCTAAAAGTGCATTTTGTTGTAATTATGATTATTTCTGGCACTTATTGACTATGTGTGTGTGTGTGTGTGTGTGTGTGTAGCTACCTCTGCCAGTAGCCTGCTGCAGGGCCTGAGCTTCAGCCTGCAGGAGATCAGCTCCAAGTCCCCGGTTCTACCCTCCAGCACACAGGTACGAGCCCAGAAGATATTGTCCCACAGCTTTACGCTGCACTCTTTGCGGAATATACGTTATACACGTGTATTTCTCCTCTCTCTCTCTCTCTCTCTCTCTCTCTCTCTCTCTCTCTCTCTCTCTCTCTCTCTTTCTCTCTCTCTCTCAGGCTTCAGTAGGGAAGGCTCAGACTCATGGGCAGATGTTAACCTCACTCAGTCCAGCAGGTGGCACTCTGGTGCGTGCCGTTCCTGTCGTCTCCACAGGCTCTGGAGTGACCAAAAGCACAGCCATCCATCAGCTCCTCACCAACGGAGGCCTGGCCAAGCTGGCCAATAGCCTGCCAGGACTGGCCCACGTAGCCAATCAGAGCGCGGGTACGTCCTTATCGACACCGCGCTCCACCAAACAGAGGCGACCACGCTGAGTAGGGTTCAGGGAAATGTTACCATGACTACCGGCTGTAGCCCAGCTTAGCAAAGCGACCAGCAACCGTCAAGCAGTGAAAAGAAAAAAAAAAGTGCTTACTGATCGTGTAAAGTGTTTTTAAAATCAGCGATACTTTCCCGAGAAAATAAGATGTATAAATCCACGCTTGTATATATGTACCATAAGGGAAGATCACTTGGGTTATAGAAGAGCAACATGTAGGATAGATCACACAAAAACGACGCCAACGCTGTTTAGATTCACAAATAGAGGTTGGAAGAACTACATTACAGGTGATGTTGTAGTTCTCATGTCACCAGCTGTTTTTGTCTGTTTCTGCATTCTCATTATGTTCATGGTCTCATTTGTTTACCCATTATTTTTATTTTTTGCTGTTATTTGGTGCAACACACGTACTGTCTGACATACACTCACAAATGCATTCATTAAACGAAACCAACAAACCAGCCTGTCAAGCTTGTTCATTTTTCCTCATCTTTTTCCTTATTTTTAGTTTACGGCGAGGGGGGGGGACATATTCTCAAAAGTGCACACCTTGCAGTTCTACTTTTTCAATCATTAAAGCGGACGTTAGTAATATTTCAAAGTGTTTCCCGACCTGTATTAATCATGTACTTTTAAAGATACCGTAGTAAGACTGTTATTTGTAATATCACCATGCAACAGTCTCTTGATTTGAATTTTATTTTTAGGATTCTGTTTGCATTTTTACGGCCCACAAATGAGCTCTGTCTGCTTTGCCTAAACCCCGTCCCCCCTCCCCCCCAAAAAACAGAAACATCAAAGGGATTGAAAAATGAAAGGGAAAGCATATTTATTTTGATTGCAATTGCAGGTCACCTTGCAGTCAGCAGAGGGCGCTGAACAACCTTTATATTATTACCTTTACGTAATCTTTATTTTATGAGTTGCTCTCATTTCTTCATAAACTGATTCTAAAAGATCACATTTATTTACATAAACGTTTTTTCCAATCATTTTTGTTCATTCTGGATGATTTTTTTCTGCATTATGCCTATGTTTTCCCCCTTAAGCCATTCATTTCTTCAGTACATCCAGCTGTATAATCTGTCCAAAATCCATCCACATCATACTTCATCATATTGATGATACGAATGAAAGTAGTAATCATAGGATTCTCAATGACACCAGGTTCTCTGTTGTCTAGTTACAACTTTTTAAACATTATTCCTATAAATTTGAAGCCTAGGATCTCCTGATGGAGATTTAAAAAAACAAAAAATCAGTCTACTATTTATAGGGCCCTCTAGAATTATTGGCACCCTTCTAGATAATGTGCAAACATTTGATATGTTAAAACAGCATGTTTGCTTCACACCTCTGGGCTTGGGGATTCAAATCCTGCCTCCTCCCTGTGTGTGTGCGGAGTTTGCATGTTCTCCCGTGCTTCAGGGGTTTCCTCTGGGTAGAAAAAAAGTCCTCAAGTCCAAAGACATGCGTTGTAGACTGATTGGCATTTCCAAATTGTCCGTCGTGTGTATAAACGTGTGCGATTGTGTTCTGTGATAGGTTCGCACCCCGTCCCCCGCCTTGTTTCCCCAAGTTCCCTGGGATAGGCGCCAGGCTCCCTGCGACCCTGCGTACTGTAGGATAAGTGGTATGGGAAATGGATGGATGGTCATGGTATAGATTTACACAACATATAGATTCATTGCTTATTTTGATATGCATCAATGCTCATACTGGGACAGAAATGAGTATACTGAAATGCGTAACCTGCTTAGTATTACGCGATCAGGGGCATCATGGAACATTTTACATTGCTGTGTTTGTCGATGTTGTGTACTGCTTGCAACGAACTCCTATTTAAAAAATAAATAAATAAAAATGAGTGCAGCGTGCGAAGTGTAGACGCTCGGAGAACTAAACTGATCTCATACATAACAATTCTTCAGCCGGCTCACTTCACTACTCCACGATCAAGAATGTCTTTTTAGGCACAATTTGCAGCACCTTGAGTTTTCATTTTAATGACCATGCAGAGAGCATTCTCCGCTCTCTGAAATCATTCGGGATGAATTTTTCCCCCTCGTCTGTTTATTAGTACGACAGCATACACTACGACGCTTGTGTCACTTTGTATGATGTGGTGGTGTCGGTATTAGAGCCTTTAAAAAAAAAAAAAAATTAACAAAAAAGATTTCTGGAAAAATAGCACCGAGTCTCTTCGTATAATGTCTAACAGGCTTGGAGACACTTGTAGAAGGATCTTGGTCCACTCCTCCATGCAGAACTCCTTTCTATTCTAAGGTTTGTATCATGTGGATTTCTCTCTTCGATTCAGACCGCAGGTTTGCAGTAAGATTCAAATCCGGACACAGAGCTCATTGCAAAGCTGTGATTCTTTTTATTATTTAAAAAAAAATTTTTATTCCATTAATCATTTCAGTGTTGATTTGAAAGTATTATAGTTTTGGCTTATCATCTTCTTGAGAGCTCTATTAATGGCCAGGTTTGAACCTTATGGCAGAGGCAACCAAGTTTGAGCTGAAATTTCCTGTGTGTGTGTTGAACAGGTCTGAAAGCCCCCACTACGATCACAGTGACGTTGCGAGGTCAGCCGAGTCGAGTTCCAGCTCTGGGCCACGTTGGAGCCGTACTACCGCCTCACAACACATCCGAGCAACAGGTGACGGTGCGGCTTTACATTTAAGCAATATGGCCCAAGCAAGAGTGCGGTCGTAATGAATTCCAGCACGGCTGTAACTCTTACATTCTCAGACTTTTGTTGCCCCCCATCTCAACTTTTTTTGAAACGTGTTGCGGCCATCGAGTTCAAAATGACCTTATTTTATTTCTTAAAACCAGTTTTAAACACGTGATATGTTTTCTACGTTCTATCGTGAATAACATATGGGTTTATGAGATTCGCAAATCGTTGCGTTCTGTTTTTATTGACATTTTATTTACACACGTTTTTGGAGTTAGTGGTGTATATGATACTTTACACCATCGCACATTGTTGCCAAACGGCAACGATTTACCAAATACCCCCCCTTAAAAAAATTCTAATTTTTTTCATATATATATATTATCGCGATGTAAACATTTTATAGTATCACATCCGGAAATAGAATAGACTTAATTCGGATTATAGGTCATAGATCTGCCAAAATAGTCCATGATATTGAACTAATGTAGTGATTTCACACCAATGGGGGTGAATATTTATGCAATCACAGTTCTAGTGAAAATTTTCTCTTAAGCCGCACACACACACTTGTTCACTTTGCTATTTTGTCATATCCGTTTTTGAAAAAAATAAATACATTTTTTATTTTTTTGTTGCACCACTATTTAAGAAACATAACACTAGAGGAGGATGTACCACCGAAACACGCTCCTTATCCCAAAATTTCATTCACTGGCGACAGCTGTTCAAAAATCATTTTACTGTTTCCCGTCGCTTGTTATTCCATTCAAAATGATCAACTGTCGTTATTAATAGTGGTGATTTTTTTTTCTCAAAAAATTTCCACTCCACATCATTTTCCAGCACTGAAATTGATTGGTTTCATTCGAGTGGTTGCTGTAGGAACAGTCTCTATTTTAATTACCTAATTAAAACGCTGACAAGTTTAATTACACACATGCACGTTCCAAACCGAGACGCACATACATGCCAGGTGACTTTAAAAAAAAAAACAAAAAACAAAAACAAAAAAAAACAGTTACAGTGATTTAATTGAAAGCTTTTCCGAGAGCTTTTCCTGTTAAACCAATGTGTATCGGATATTTCAGGTGCAAAATCCAAGCCAGTAATTAATGCGTGATGAATCTGATCACATGGCTGCCATTCTCACTTCTTATTTAGTGATTTAGAAATGAACACTGAAGTTTGGCTTAATTGTGGGGGTGTTTTTTTTTTTTTTTTTTTTTTTTTTGGTTTGTTTGTTTTTTCATTGTTCAAGGCTGTAAGTCTTCTTTCTAAATACGGTACGGATATAGTTCAGGAAACTGGAACAAGAAAGTAGCGTCATACTTTTACATATTTTAAATTATACATAATAAAATGACTAAATTCTATAGTAGAAATGACTTGGATACTTAATTCCACCCCCTGATACTACGTAGGTTATTAAATTATTAAATAGATTTTTTAAAAATTTTTTCTATTATTACTCATTTTCACCGTTACTCATATTACAGGCCTAAAAATATTAGGAAAAAAAAAACAGAATTTATTTTGTGAATCAGACACGAGTAACAGTTCACTACTTTTCTTCCAGTGAATAGAAACTCCATGGGAAAGGTTCACGCTGTGTGAAGCACCGTTGTTCGTAAACAGAGTGCTGAGGCTCTGGGGGAAACGCTGATATCCTGACTGCACGGCTCATCGCCTTTACCTGCTTTAGCACCATGAACGCGTTTGGAACCAGCTGTGGACTCTATTCTGCTTATGACCAGTTGTCTTTATGGCAAGGAGAGGGAGATGAATCAGTGTTTTAGCATACATTCACAGTAGGATGAATGAGTCTAAGAAAAAAAAAAATCAAAGCATTCCATTATTTCATTATACAAACTGTGTATACTCTGTGGATGAGAATAAAGCTGGAACCTGGGCTTCACTGCGAAGTCGAAATCCTCCCTGCGCCTCTCCTGAGACTCCATTTGTGCGTTAAAACCTACTCGATAACGTTCAACCCCAAACCATGATCTATCGTAACCACATCAAGCGATGCATTTTAATGACATGTACTTAAGGATAAAACCATAGGAAGGGTCATTTTTAACTCTGTCGCTCGTATTGGCCTCCCTGTTATTATTCTGTGCGTCTTCTTATTAACGAGGCCACCCTGTTATAAAGTTTATAAATGAGCGAATCACGGAGAGACACGTCTAGAACTCCTAAATAAGCTAAGTACAACCGGAACATTGTTAGAAATGGTATACCGATAATAAAACCTGTAGTCAGGCACTTCATCTGCACTATATGGCTAGAAGTATGTGGACACATGATCAACATCTTACCCACTGAGGTTCAGGGTAATGTTCAGGACACTCGAGTTGTTCCAGTCTACCCTTTTTTCCAATCGAAGCTTGGCAAACCATGGGGCGTTGTCATGCCGGAACAGGTTTGGGCCGATTAGTTCCAGTGAAGGGAAATCGTAAAGCTACAACATACAAAGTCATGCTATACAATTGTGTGCTTTCAGTGTTTGGAGAAGAAGCACGTATGGGTGTGATGGACAGGTGAACACATCATTTTGGCCGTATTGTGTATATTAAAATGAATTTAAGGGAAGAAATGGGACACACTATAGTATGTGTTAGATCGTATCAGTATCGGATTTGGGTTTAAGTTGTAGGTCGGGCTGTAGGACTCAAGTCCAGTCTCAAGGCTTTATTTTCTATATTAACTTAGACTTATCTTGGATTTATTGACATTTATACTTGGACTTGTCTCGGAATTAGGAATTGGTCTCGTTAATAGACCAAGAGTTTGAAAAAAATCAAAATAAAATTTTTTAAAAAATTGCGGTGTGTTATGTTTTTGCATGAAAAAAATAAAAGAAACCGCCTAATCGATCGGTCCGTACAGGATTGTCGCAGAGTTTTTTTTGTGATTGTCGCTGCCAAAAATGCGGCCAAAAATATTTTTCGAAATTTGCAATGCAATTTGCGGAGTTTGTGTGTGTGTGTTTTTTTTTTTTTGCGGAAAACTACTTGAATTGTTTTGATATTTGTTGGTAAATGAAACTTTTTAGCTGTACTCGTGTGAATTGAAGAGGGCTTTGGCTGAATGCATGTTGTGATGACGTCACATGACGCGTCTTGGCCCGGATCTGTGGAAACTCTGCGGTCATTCTGAAAAATTGCAAGCTCCTCCGAATAGTGTGGTTGACCTTGCGTTCATTTCTGAGATCGTGAAATCGCAATATCCTGGAAGGATTAATCATTGGCACAAGGTGGCAGAAGGAGGGGGGAAGGGGGGGGACTTCCTACATCTTCCAACTATTATGCAATATCCTACATTTTAGGTGACATTTCATTAAAATTAGGTTGGGAAGTTCTATCATTTATACAACTGAGTTTGATTAGTGCAACTTCCGAAGACCTTAACATGCCCCTATTGTAATGAAACATTAAAAGCGGGAAGAAAAGAGCTGTAATTTCCTGATCCTTCGGAGGCCGAAATAACAGAAAAGAACAGAAAATTGACCCAAATCTATAATTTTTTCATTGTGGAATAAAAATTTTTTTTTTTTAAAAAAAGACTGTGATCATAGATCTTTGCTTTCTGTACGTTTGTTCATTATATGACTCTCCACTTTCAGTAATAATCCTAGAGCCTAAAATGAAATCTGTAAGGAATAAAATACTTGGGGTTGTATGGTTATAGGAAAATAATCAATGCCAGGGAGATGGGATCCAGGGAGATGGGATCCATGGTGATGGGATCTAAGGTGATGGGATCCAGGGTGATGGGATCCACAGTGATGGAATCCACGGTGATGGGATCGACGGTGATGGGATCGACGGTGATGGGATCCAGGGTGATGGGATCCACAGTGATGGAATCCACGGTGATGGGATCCAGGGTGATGGGATTTTTGATATTCATTTATAGTTATGTCAGGTGTTGTGGAACAAGTTCGTTCCTGTTATCACTTTCGCTATAGCAGCTATAAATAGTCGTTCTTTCACCAGCAACTTTTGTTTCTCATTCTTGAAGTTAATATGACAAAAGAAAGAAAGAAAACCCCCCACAGCTTGTCATGTAACCGGAAAGCACAAAACCCACTGCCCCGAGGACGTCCCCATTTCAGAACACTTACTGGATACTAAGCACTGACACTGGAGACTCCTTCCCTAAATATTAAATAAATGTCTCCTCACCATATCACACCATAGAAACTACAGCACTATCATCAGAGCTGCGGATTTGGAAAATGAATCAACTCCTCCTGACCAGATTTCATGCCAGCGTTGTGGTTTCTATGAAACTAACTTAATGTTCTGACAAAGGTTTCTGATTCACTGGCTTTACGCTTCGGCTTCGGCGCATCTAGAGAAAGGGTTGCTTCACTGCCTCCTGCAAGGATGGGAAAATTTGGGGAATGAGGAAGACCAAAAAAAAAGATATATTTATATATTAAATGGCATCATTTTGAGTACAGGCTTCAGTTTTATTCTCAGTCACTGCTCAGCTGCGTGCTGTGGAACAGAAGCTGTCCTTGAATCATCATAATGATGATGATTACGATAACAGCAGTGATAGCAGCGCTACATGATTATAATAGCACCGCTATGATTGTGGCGTAATTAGGGAGATGGAGAGAGAGGACGGTAAATTGCTTTCAACAGGGTTTGATCATACAGCGTTAATCAGGCACTTAACCTGCTGTGTGCCAAATCTACACCGTTAATGTGGATCTAGATGTTTGTATTCTCAACGAGAGTGCTGCATACAGTCACTGCATATTCCACTACACATATAGCTATTATATTTATATTTATTTATTTATTTATTGATATGTCAAGGGCTTTTATACCAAGCTAGAATCCAGTCCAATGTTCAATGTCCAAAATTCACGTGATTTTTTTTTTTATAGATGATTCATTTCATTTTTACATGATTTTTTAACTATTCATTTATTTTCGTGTGTTTTTAAAAAATGATTTATTTATTTTCAGATGTGATTTTTAAAATACATGATTAATTTATTTTCACATGATTTTTAAAATGTGATTCATTTATTCTGGCATGCGATTTGTTTATCGCTTAATTTTTTTCACGTGATTTTTTGCTATTAATTTATTTTCACGTGATTTTTTACTATTAATTTATTTTCACGTGATTTTTTACTATTAATTTATTTTCACGTGATTTTTTACTATTAATTTTCACGTGATTTTTTTCTATTAATTTTTTCACGTGATTTTTTGCTATTACTTTATTTTCACGGGAATTTTTTACTATTAATTTATTTTCACATGATTTTTACTATTAATATATTTTCACGTGATTTTTTTACTATTAATTTATTTTCACTTGATTTTTTGCTATTAATTTATTTTCACGTGACTTTTTACTATTAATTTATTTTCATATGATTTTTACTATTAATTTATTTTCACGTGATTTTTTACTATTAATTTATTTTCACGTGATTTTTACTATTAATTTTTTCACGTGATTTTTTACTATTAATTTATTTTCACGTGATTTTTTACTATTAATTTTTTCACGTGATTTTTTTACTATTCATTTATTTTCACATGATTTTTTGCTATTTATTTCCACGTGATTTTCTTACTATTAATTTATTTTCACGTGACTTTTTACTATTAATTTATTTTCACGTGATTTTTTGCTATTAATTTATTTTCACGTGATTTTTACTATTAATTTATTTTCGTGATTTTTTACTATTAATTTATTTTCACGTGATTTTTTACTATTATTTTTTCACGTGATTTTTTGCTATTAATTTATTTTCACGTGATTTTTTACTATTAATTTTATTTCACGTGACTTTTTACTATTCATTTATTTTCACGTGATTTTTTGCTATTAATTTATTTCCACGTGATTTTCTTCCTATTAATTTATTTTCACGTGTTTTTTACTATTCATTTATTTTCACATGATTTTTTTTATGCGATTCATTTATCCTGGCATGCGATTTGTTTATCGATGAATTTATTTTCACGTGTTTTTTTTTTACTTTTCATTTATTTTTGCATGATTTTTAAAATGCGATTCATTTATTATCACGTGATATTTTATGATTACCGTTTCATTATGACTAAAAGATTAATTAAACCAAACAGCAGACATTTGTGGGTTGCATAAATATTCACCCCCTTGGTAGAACCAATCACAAGTCCTTTGGATCAACTTCGCACATCTGGATCATGATATCAGTACTATATTGTCAAAACCACAGAAACTGTTTACAGTGTACATTCAAAAGTCTTCTTTCCTTTCACACAGCTCAACAGAGGCAAACACAATGCACAGTAACACTCTCGCAAAACCCTGTTCAATTTCAGCGTGATGATAACTGACGGGATTTTCAGTGGTCCTCTGGGACATCCCTGTCATTTATGCATGCGTGAGGTTGAACACACAGGACGATTTTATGAAAAAGACTACAGGTGGCGCCCAAATCAATGAAACCGTCAGTGCAGAATAGTCGAGAATATTTTCAGAGCACACAAACTTTCAAAAGGGGCAAATACAAAACAAAAGGTTGAACTGAATTTCCTTCAACTGACCAAGAATAACTGATAAAAACCCTTTCAATTGAAAAAGCTTCATTCATTCAGTAATTTATACGAACATCGGTGTATGGTCTGCGAGTTCATTGGCAAGAACGAATGAGCTGCTATTTTATGTTGTAAAAATGTCAATTTTCCCCCAAATGCGTTTTTGCTCGTGACTCATTTTCTCTTGACTTGTGAAGAGACCAGGAAACAAAGTCTTATAAACAGTTACACAATAAAATGTACCAGACCATAGTCCAAACATGGAATTGCATAAATATATACAAATTGAAGTACAAACTTCACACTTTTGCACATTTCCTGTTCATCTATGATTCATTAGCTTTGACTCATCATTCGACAGTATGATTCATTTAATAGTAAACATTGTACTTTCTCAGAACCTCTTTAGTACTGTCTTGTGAAATGAAGCACTGAATAACAGTAATGTCCTGGAGAAGCGCTCTTCTGTGAAGCTCATTCCCCTTCCGCCGTGTTAAAAACGTGACGTGGCGGAATAACACACTGTTCCTCCGTCGATGACTCAACATGTTTGAAGATTTGAGAAATAACTCTGGCACCTGGACCTGATGCTTTCGACTCAATCTGTGCTTCCAAAAAGCCAGGCACACGGGGACATGATTTTCCTCAGCAGGCCGGATTTAGCACAGCTCAAAGCAGGCTGTATTTAAGGAATAATTGGTTTTATGGTTAAAATAGCATTTAGATATACTGTAGATGTCAGTGGGTGTTCAGCGGTTAAGATCCAGTGCTAGTGACCAGAAGGTTGAATTCAAATCACAGAGCTTCCAGAGACACTGGAGACTTTTTAAGTGGACATCTCCTTACAGAAAACATCACCATATCAATGATTTCTTTGTTAAAGGATTAACAAAGATGATTAAGGAATGCATCTTGAACACTTCCTTACGTAGGACACTTTGCTATACTCTCCCCTAAACGTGTATGTAAAATACGTATACATACACGAAAATGATCTTACAAACGTTATGCTATGAAGGTTATCTTGCAAAAGTAATACTGTAAAGGTTATATTGTAAAGTTACACCATAAAAGTTCATTTACAAAAGTTATACAATAAAAGTTACACAAGTTACAGTATAAAAATTACATTACAAAAGCAACACTATAAAAAGTATCTTGTAAAGTTACACCATAAAAGTTAATTTACAAAAGTTATACAATAAAAGTTACAGTATAAAAATTATATTACAAAAGCAACACTATAAAAAGTATCTTGTAAAGTAACACCATAAAGGTTAATTTACAAAAGTTATACAATAAAAGTTACAAAAGTTACAGTATAAAAATTATATTACAAAAGCAACACTATATAAAGGTTTTCTTGTAAAATTTACACAATAAAAGTTACATAAAAATTATATTACAAATGTTACACTATAAAAGTACCTTACAAAAGTTACACTATAAAGGTAAAGTTATACCATAAAACTTAATTTACAAAGGTTATACTATAAAAGTTCTTACAAAAATGATACCATAAAAGGTTATCTTATAAAGTTATGTTAAAAAAATTATATTACAAATGTTACACTATAAAAGGTATCTTATAAAGTTACACCAAAAAAGTTAATTTACAAGTTAAAGGTTTTCTTGTAAAATTTACACACTAAAAGTTACATAAAAATTATATTACAAATGTTACACTACAAAAAGTACCTTACAAAAGTTACAGTATAAAGGTAAAGTTATACCATAAAAGTTAATTTACAAAGGTTATACTATAAACATTGTCTTACAAAAGTTATACTATAAAAGTTCTTACAAAAATGATAACTTTATAAGATAACCTTTTATGGTATGTTAAAAAAAATTATACTACAAATGTTACACTATAAAAGGTATCTTATAAAGTTACACCAAAAAAGTTAATTTACAAGTTATACTATACAAGTTACAAAAGTTACAGTATAAAAAATTATATTACGAAAGTTACATCGTAAAGTTTAGCTAACAAAAGTTACACTATAAGTGTTGATTAATATCAACATTAATACTCATGTATACTGATAGTAAACATGTTGCTTCGGATTCAGCCCCACTCTGGTTCCATCTGAACGCTTTCATTTTTCTAAAAATAACAACAACCAAAAAACGAATTGTTCTCAACTCTGAAAAGTCCCAAAGTTT